>NC_090750.1:96479378-96589378 GCF_036898095.1 Palaemon carinicauda
TCTCGTTGGGGAGACTGCACCTAAGACCTCTGCAACACTTCCTCGCAAAGGTATGGAACAGGAAGACCCAGGAGGACTCCTTTTCTTTTCCCATTCCGACAGAGATCAAGGATCTTTTGATGTGGTGGCTGGACCCAGCTCTGTTAGGAGAAGGGATTTCCTCGTACAAGAAGAACCCCGACCTAGTGTTATTCTCAGACGCGTCGGAGTCAGGCTGGGGAGCAACACTAGGGAACAAGGAGGTTTCAGGCGTTTGGGAAGGAGGTCAGGTCAGTTGGCATATCAACAGGAAGGAGTTGATGGCAATTCTGTTGGGACTAAAGGCCTTCGGAACCTCGGTGTCAAGGAAGACTGTGGAGATCAATTCAGACAACACCACAGCTCTCACGTACATCAGGAAACAAGGGGGAACTCACTCCCTCTCTCTGTTCAGAACAGCGAGAGAGCTTCTCCTTTGGGCGAGCGAGAACAGGACTCAGCTGTTGACGAGATTTGTTCAAGGACAAAGAAACATCAGGGCAGACATGCTCAGCAGGAAGGGACAAGTTCTTCCCACAGAGTGGACTCTCAACCCGCATGTCTGTCAGAGCCTCTGGAAGTTGTGGAGCAGACCTGTAATAGACCTTTTTGCCTCCAACTTGAACAAGAGGATCCCCAACTACTGCTCCCTAGTACCGGACGAGGAAGCGGTAGCAGTGGACGCCTTCTTGATGGATTGGACGGGGATGGACATGTATGCGTTTCCCCCGTTCAAAATCATCAATCTGGTCGTCAGAAAATTTGCTCTCCTCGATTCGGGACGAATGATCCTATTGGCTCCATTCTGGCCTGCAAGGGAATGGTTCACCGAAGTGGTGGGCATGCTGATGGACTTCCCAAGAAGACTCCCGGCAAGTCCAGATCTCAGACAGCCCCACTTCGAGAGATATCATCAAAACCCCCTCGCTCAAACTGACTGCCTTCAGACTGTCGAGAAGCTCGTTAGATCTCGAGGCTTTTCAGCACAAGCGGCGAAAGCTATTGCCAAAGCAAGAAGGATCTCGTCACAAAGAGTCTACCAGTCTAAGTGGGAGACCTTTAGAGCTTGGTGCAGGCGGCACAAGATTTCCTCGACCACTACCTCTCTGAGCCAGATTGCAGACTTTTTATTGTACCTCAGACAGGATGCTAAGCTGGCTGTATTTACCATCAAAGGATACAGGAGTATGCTCTCAACCGTCTTTAGGCATGGAGGCCTAGAGTTGTCTCAAGATAAAGATTTGCAGGACCTCATTAGGTCTTTTGAGATGACGAAACAGGTACAATTAAGACCCCCATCTTGGAACCTGGATGTGGTGTTTAAGTTTCTGTGTTCTAAGAAATTTGAACCTATCTCGCAAGCCTCTCTTCGAGATGTAACAAAGAAAACCCTCTTCCTTATGACTCTAGTGACTGCCAAAAGGGTCAGCGAGGTCCAGGCGATTGAGAAGCGTGTAGGCTTCAATCAAAATGGAGCAGTTTGTGCCTTAAGGTTCGACTTTCTCGCCAAGAACGAGAACCCTTTGAAACCCTGGCCTAGGACGTTTGAGGTCCCTAACCTCACGAACCTAGTGGGTCAGGAGCAGGAAAGACTCCTCTGCCCAGTTAGGGCCTTCAAGGCTTATTTGGCCCACACTAAGAACGTGAGGGGTGCATCCAACTCGTTATGGTGTTCAGTGAAGGAACCTCAAAAACCCCTGTCAAAGAACGCTTTGTCCTTTTTCCTGAGGGAAACTATTAGGGAAGCCCACCTCTTATGTGAGGAAGAACACTTCGCCCTGTTGAAAGTACGGGCTCACGAAGTGAGAGCCATTGCTACCTCACTGGCATATAAGAAAAATATGTCAGTTAGGCAAATCATGAACGTAACGTTCAGGAGGAGCAACTCTGTCTTCGCTTCTCATTACCTCAGAGAGGTGAGAGTAGACTATGACAAGTGTTATACCTTGGGCCCATACGTAGCTGCGGCTTCTGTATTAGGCAAAGGAGTTACTACCCCCACTCAACCTTAGTTTGTATGCATGTATGAAGGTTTGTGTTTTTATGGTTGTCTGAGGACCTCGTCTTGTGGTAAGATTCCCTCAGTCCAGATAGATAGTTTATATCTATTTCTGCAAGGTTAGGTGGTTAGTTTTAGTAAGGTTGCAGGTTTTTATTATATGGGGCAAAGGTAGTTTCTGAAGCCTAGTCAAGTTGTTGGTCTTACCCCTTTGTCAGACTCGATGGAGTTGTTTGCAGCATAGCAGGTCTACTCCTGGCTGAACACGCCTAAGGGAAAGCGACTCTAGAGGCAGTAACCTTTGAAGTCGGCTACCTTAGCAGGTAAGGAATCAAGGTGTTTTTTCTCCTACAACTCTTTTGTTGTTTCCCCAATGATGTTTACTGTCTGTTTCCCTTTTCCAAATGTGTGAATCAGCTATATATATATAACTGCCAGGTAAGTGCTATTCATAAAAATAGAGTTTTTATGATAAAACAAAGTTTTATGAATACTTACCTTGCAGTTATATATATATATATTTTAAAGCCCACCCACCTCCCCTCAGGAGACAGGTCGGGCAAAGATAATCTGAGGAACAGAAAACGGGAATGATTCCAGGTACCACCCTGTAAGTGTTGTTAACCACCTAACCGCACAACCACCACAAGGCGGTTGCCGCGATTCTCGAATAAATATATATATAACTGCCAGGTAAGTATTCATAAAACTTTCTTTTATCATAAAATCTCCATATTGGATCTTTTTGCAGATGCTCACTTGCATCAGGAAGGTTAATAACCTGGAAGAGGCTGATGAGAGTTTGTCCGAGGTCAAAGACACGGTGTTGGATCAGTTTTCCAACGCACCGAGACCCATGAAGCCCAAGGTAGGTCTACCTTGGTCGAGGGGGGTTAAGGCAGCGAAGAAGAGAGCGTACTCATAAATGGCAGGTACAGTACGTCGCTCTCCCTTTGAGCAGTGGACTCCTCTAGACTTCTACTTCTGCCATATGTAAGGCAGAGAAAGTACTCTGAGATGGTGGGAGGCGACCCTTACCCCCTTCCAGTCGATCCAGCCATTGTATTTCTTACCCAAGGTTCATCTCTAGCCAAACTGGCAACTCTACCAGTCCAGTTCTCTGCGGTGGATGCCGCCAATATGGAACGGGTTGCTGAATGCACCTTGCAATCTGCGACCTGGATGGACTATTGGTTGGACATGGTTGGTTATCTCGTTAAGAACAAGGACTTTTCGATACCCACGAGGAGAGAGACATTATTTGCCTTCCTATTCTCAGGTGCGAGGACCCTTGAATTCCTGAGAGAGAACATGGACAACCAATTGGGCAACTGTGTCCTGAGACAACGAGATCCCGTAGTCTCAAGATTCCAGATTTAGGTGCCCAAGACGGAGGCGATGAAACTCCGGAACACCCTAATGGACGGCCACTCTTTATTTAATGGGGACGACATTAAAGAGGTCTTAGACTGATGGAGAAGAGGCAGTCAGGACACTTCTCCAATGAGTAATTACCTCTCACCCCTATTAACCCGCACCACTGCAGGAAAGGCAACCAACACCTATGCCTTAAGGCCAAAGAAAAAGGGTACCAAATAAGTGGGAAGTGCCACAGCAGGAATTCAGGCGCCTCTTTCATCCCAGAGGAGGAAGAAAGGGTAAAGGTAATGTGAAACCCCAGCGAGGATGTTACCGTTAGGGAGGGCAATCCCCCAACCTGTCCACCAGTGGGGGGATGCCTAAAGAGCAGATGGCAGAGGTGGATGCAATACAGAGCCGACCCTTGGTTATCTTTCATATTAAGAAAGGGGTACACTGTCCCTTTTATCGACTCTCCCCCTCCTCTGATGACAGAGCCTTATGGGAAGGGATCAGTGAAGAACCAGGCCCTCTTGGCTGAAGTCACCATGCTAGAGAAGGACGCTCTCCAAGAGGTCCCAGATAAATTTACTATTTTTACTATATTCACCTCCTTTATATTTCATTCTTTATCTGATTTCAGCTTATCAACACATAAGCAATTTCATCACTAGATACATACGAACCAATACAGACATTAGAGCGTCCCCACCAAAAATGTAGTTCAAACACCATGAATCCAATCAGCTGACTACTCCTCCGATAATCACCCTCTCTAACAACAACACTTAACGGGATGTCACTGTGACATCACGTAAACAACTAGTTTCTTCACGGATTATCCCTATATTGCCTATTTACTTCTTAAAAACAAATCTAATGTTTTTCTCACAATCTTCTCTATGTATTTATGTATATCAACCCTTTCTAATAATACAGTACTTTACTTCTTCCCTTACTAACCTTTCAACTATCATACTGTACTATGGTAAATTCTCTTATGTTGAATAAAGTATAGAATAAATCCTCTAACTAATCACTCCTGGGATGGTCCCCAGGCTTCTACAATCGCTTATCTCTTGTAGGAAAGGCGTCTGGAGGCTGGAGACCCTTTATCGACCTCTAGGCTTAAATGAGTTTGTTCAGCAGACTCCGTTCAAAATGGAGATGGCTCAAACAGTCAGAAAGGCTGTCAGACCTCACGACTTCATGATCTCGTTAGACCTGAAAGATGCCTACTTCCAGATCCCAATACATCCGTCATCCAGGAAGTACAGTACCTATGCTCTCCATAGAAGGATAGATAAACCAGTTCAAGGTGCTGTGTTTTGGACTGTCCACAGTACCCCAAGTGTTATAAGGGTTTTTATTCTAGTGTCCACCTGGGCACACAAGAACAGCATTTGTCTTCTTCGTTTCCTAGACGATTGGCTAACTCTGGCAGACTTGAGGGAGAGCCGCCTTCTCCATCGAAACAAGCTCCTCGCATTTTGCCAGGATCTGGGATCCTGATAAACCGCGAGAAGTCTCAACTGCAGCTGGTCCAAGATATGATATATTAAGGGAGGAAAATCAGGACCACACTAGACAAGATCTTTCCGTCCGAGGACAGAGTAAAGAGACAGAGAGATAGCCCAGAACTTTCTCTTGAAGAATCAGGACCACACTAGACAAGATCTTTCTGTCTGAGGACAGAGTAAAGAGACTGAAGGAGATAGCCCAGAGCTTTCTCTCGAGAGACGAACTACCAGCACACCAGTGGCAGAAGGTGTTGGTACACCTGACATCTTTAGAGAAGTTAGTGCCTCACGGCTGTCTCTGTATTAGGTCTCTACAGTGGCAGCTGAAGACCTTTTTGGTCTCAGCACAGAGATCCACAGAATACCCTAGTACCGGTGAGATCCGAGCAGAAGAGACATGAGTTGGTGGGTGCTAGACACCAACCTCCTCAGGGGACTAGATCTTCCCTCTCCTCCGCCAGATTTGTTGCTCTTCACGAACGCATCAATAGAAGGGTGGGGGGCTCAACTATTACACCTGACGGCATCCGGGGTTTGGTCCGAATCCGAAAGGCGGTGCCACATAAATCTCCTAGAAAAGAGGGCAGCATTCGTGGCCTCAAGCACTTCCACCGGCTCCTTTCGGGACACTACGTAGTGTTGATGAGCTACTATGCTACAGTAGTGTCCCACATAAACAAACAAGGAGTTACCTTTTCACAGCAGCTATGCCAACTAGCTATGGAGATCCTCAGTAGCCTTAACAGCCCGCTTCATCCTGGGCAAAAAGAATGTGCTGGCAGACAATTTGAGCAGGAGGACTCAGACAGATGGCCCCTAATGGTCCTTGAATCAACAGATAGCCAACAAAGTCTTGACTATGTGAGGTTTGCCAACGATAGACTTCTTTGCGATGTCCCTCAACCGGAAACTTCGGTGTACTGCTCTCCAGTACCGGACCAACAGGCATTCTGGCAGGATGCTTTCCAACACACGTGGGATGGGACAGAATGGACGTCTATGCGTCTCCCCCCTTGACCTAGTAAGGAGGCTATTGAACAAGGTATGGGCATCACAAGATCTAGCAATGACCCTCATAGCTCCGCTGTGGCAGCATGCAGAATGGTTTCCAGACCTTTTACATCTGCTCATTGAGACAGCAAAAGAGCTCCCCCCACTTCCCAAGCTACTCAGACAACCACTCGTGAAAAATTTTCATCAAACGATTCCATCACTACGTCTTCAGGCCTGTAGCTTATCCAGCAACTCCTCACAAAGAGGCTTTTCGAAGCCAGTTTCTAAGCACATGGCAGGATACCTCCTGGAGTTGTCGTCTGCAATATACCAGGTGAAGGGGTCTGTCTTTTATGGTTGGTGTCGTGGACGGGGTCTCTATCCTCTCAATGCCTCTATTCCAACAGTAGCGGAGTTTTTTCTGTACCTCAGGGAGGAAAAAATCTATTCGGTGTCATTAGTGAAAGGCTTTCTCTCAGTCTTTGAACTGAACGGAGTTAACATTTCCTCCTTGCCGGGATTGTCACTCCTTACACAGAATTTTGAGCGTTCTTGCTCCCAGTCGGAAGTTAAACCACCTACTTGGAATGTTGTCAAGGTCTTATGTTCACTGAAAGGAGCCCCTGATGACCTTCTCTGTCAAGCACCGGATAAGGACTTGACCTTCTGGGCTTGCCCTCAGCAAATAGTGTCGGCAAGTTTCATGATCTTTGGTACGACATTGCCCATTCAAGGGGATGAGGGCAAGGCCACACTCGGTTTCATTCCTGAGTTTGTTGCAAAGACTCAAAATCCATCAGTAATAGATCCTTTCGGATTGGGAGTCTCTGACCTGTAACAGACACAACTGATCAACTGTTACTATACCCTGTAAGGGCGTTAAGATTATATCTCAAAAGGACGAGAAGAGCTTGACCCCATATCAACAGGCTCATCGTTAGCACGGAAGACCAAGAGGAATATCATGAAGAACTCAATATCCTCTTGGATCAGGTGAGTAATAGAAAGGGCACTGGCCTCAGACATCTTGCTGTCAGGTAGGGGGACCCATCCACGTGACGTCAGGGGAGTAAGTAGTAAGTACTTCCATAGCATTTCGAAAGGATTTTTCTTTACAGCAGGTACTTCAAGCAAGCAGGTGGAAACGTCAAATAATGTTCACCATCCACTTTGTAAGACATAATCCACAGGAGCCTAGACACGCTCTCAGTAGGCCCTGTGGTCACTGTTCATAACGTGATCTAACACCTCGTCTCCCTTGTGGGGGACAATTATCAGAGGGTTTAGGCAGAGGTTACCCGCGAAGAAAGTCTAGGATGAATGTGAGTGACTGGTCACTTCCTACTTCGTCTTCCCCTCTCTTGGGACGCAGCATCCGTGTAACTCTGCACAGCTGACCTCGTTCTTCTGGGGGTCAGTATCACGATCTTTGGACAACCTAATATATACGTATATATTTGTTATGTCCCAGTTCTCCTATAAGGGGGAAGGCAGGAAAAATGTGCATTAGTATAGGGCACGGCCCGAAGTTACTAAGTACTGTCTAACAGGCTGATCCTTTATTTTTCAGCAATAACTGCCCAAGCCATCCTCCTAAGAGGATAACGGGTTGCGTGATCCCTCACGGTAACCCTGTACAAGCAGCCATCCCACGATAGTTTCCAGCAAGTTGGTCACGGACTTCCACTCACCTAAAGGGGAGTCTCCACAGTAAAAAGCAGAAAATTTGTATGACAAATTTGGAAATAATTTGTATTTTTCCTAGCAGTACAAACTTGGAGCTCTTGACACATAATGTACCCACCAGCACCAACCCCTGAAAATTCCTGCTGCAATTATAAAAGTAACGGTTAGTCGCTAGTGCTGGTAGGAGTGGGGGCTAGCCTACCTTGTTCTTCTCCCGCTAACTAGTGGGGGTAATCATATCCTTTAGGAAAATCTTTTTTTTTATTTCATTTTTACTTGCTAAGCTACAACCCTAGTTGGAAAAGCAGGATGCTATAAGCCCAGGGGCTCCAACAGGGATAATAGTCTAGTAAGGAAAGGAAACAAGGGAGAATAAAATGTTTTAAGAAAAGTAACATTAAAATAAATATTTTCTATATGAACTATGAAAACTTTAGCAAAACAAGAGGCAGAGAAATAAGACAGATTAGTGTGCCTGAGTGTACCCTCAAGCAAGAGAACTATAACCCAAGACTGTGGAAGTCCATGATACCTATGCTATGATACTACCCGAGACTAGAGAACAATGGTTTGATTTTGGAGTGCCCTTCTCCTAGAAGAGCTGCTTACCACAGCTGAAGAGTCTATGAATATGGCATATTCATACCTTTATGCAAATTTTATGCTCCTCATAACCTTGAAAGGATATGTGTGATACAGTATGTCCAGTATGACTTATTGCTATGAATGAGGAGTATCCTCCTACAAATGAAAAACATGGGCTTACTTAAAATAGTTGTAGCCCTTATAATGGGTTGATTGTCTGAGGAAAATTGTTTAGATATAGCCATAAACGTCTTTTTTTTTTTTTTTTTCTTTTTTTCTTTTTGGTAGGAAAATCTGTGATCAGTAAAATATGTTACAATAAAGAATATTTGTATAAACAATCCCTCTTCCTTATTACATAAATCTATTGATAATTATGTTTATAATTACATCTCTCTTTTGGATGCAGACATACTTGATGGTCCCTAAAAACAAGCTTTATAATTTAATCTAGATAGCTTTGAATTGGGGTTCTTAGATACTTGTCTAATAGGATTGGTAATGAATATGGAAATGTTAAAATTATTTGAACAAACTATATTTTATGCTAGCAATTATGTGATAATATCATGTGTACTTTATCAGGCCTTGGTCGTGCATATGCTCTCCTATTTGGATCGCGAGGCGCAAAAGTTGTTGTAAATGACCTAGGAGGAGACAGATCTGGGAAAGGAAGTTCTCCCGCAGCAGATAAGGTTGTGGAAGAGATTAAAAATGCCGGTAAGTGTTGTAATAAAAGTCACTGGGTAATTATCTTTTTCTATTTCAAGGAAGTCATTTTAAGATACAGTATGTCTAATAAGAGATAAGATATTTATTATAGGAAATGTTTAGGGTGATAAAAAGTTATGTAAAGTATTTTTGGGCATTGGACTCACAAGAAATTGGATATATGCTTTGTTCCGTAACTGGAATACAAACGAACACTATTTATAGGAGTTATTATTTTCGGCAAAGCGAAAGGACAAGCCATTAAAATTTAGTGAGGGTAAATGATACAAATGATCTCCAAATATGGCATTTGTTCTGTAAGTGGAATACAAACCACACTATTTAATGGGGGTATTACTTTCGGCGTAGCTGAAATAACAAGCCATTAATTTTCAACGAGGGTTAACTACCCACACCGCTAGTTAGCAGGGGATAGGGAGGGTATATTGCTACTGCTCCCCCTCACACACCTATGATTGAGCTCACTTTGCCTTCGGCTCGGATGGTGAACGGACGTTACCGGTCTTCATCCTCGCCGAATATTAGCAACCATCAACGCCATTTTGTTTTCTCTTTTTCTCTTAGTACTGCATGTGTGTGAAGTTGACTTCTGCGACCATGCGCACCTGCCCTTGTGGAACATATATGTCAGCGGTCGAGACTGATCCTCACGCCCTTTGTCCTTCCTGCAGAGGTCAACGGTGTGATAGTGTTAACAAGTGTAATGAGTGCAGGGAGTGGTCTTCCTCCCAGTGGGAGAGGTTTGCGCAACGGCGGAAGAAGTCTAAGCGGGATATTTCTTCTTCAAAGGTTGCTTTGAAGGGAGAAAAACCCAAGGCCTCTTCTTCCGTCGCCCAACCTTCCTCCGAAGCTCCTACTCGTTTGGTCTCTTACGAGAGACCATCGAGTAGTAGCGTAGACCAATTTATTATCGACCAACCCTGGGTCTCGAGAGATGATGTTGCTTCCCCTAGCGAAGCAGTCCCACCTCTCGCCCCGGGTGAGGCCTTGTCACTAACTTCTCTTTTTAAATATTAAACTTAGCCGGTGAATATATAATAGCTGACGTCTCCGACGGCTCGACAGATTCCAAAAACTCGCGAGCGATCGCCATGAAGGTTGCGGGTGTGCCCACCAGCGCCGACTATCGGCCAGATACCGCATATACTTGTAAACAGCTCCAGTTCTTCTCTGTCGGTCTTGTCGACAAGTTGGTTCCACTCGCTTTATGACCTCGAGTTTTCTACCGAATTGGTGAAGTACTTGGTTTTGGTTTTATTGCTTTCGCCGTGTTGGATTATTCAATACTATCTTCAAAAGAAATGCTTTTGAAAGGAGAGGAAAAGTGTTTTGCCCTTGCTTTTTTTTTTTTTTTTATCTCTGGTTTTTCCATTGAGTAAAGATGGCCGACCCTTCCCTCAGTGTACGGAAGTGTGTTTAAGGCTTTTAGTAATTATTTTATCACGTTATAAATTATTGTTGATATTTATAGATTTTCCTCTATATATTTTATATCTCACCCGCCTTTATTAGGCCTCTTCGATTAGCTTTCCCTTTTTACTAGACATCAAGATAAATTTTATGTTTTGTTTATATGCGGCCGTTACCTATTCCTTGTAGGCGGTCCTAACTTGGAAAACGAAGTTAAACAACGTTGAGCCCATTCAACTTTTATTTTTGTTAAGTTTAAATCAATTGCTCTGTAAGAGTTATGAAATTAATATTTTTTAGAAAATATTTTAAGAAATATATTCTTTGAATAGTCTTCGTGCTGTTTTTTTCAAAGATGAACTAACGTTTGGTTTATTTATGCTACGCAGTTTGCGCTCTATCGTTACGATAGAGAAAGAGAGAATCACGGTTTCACTTTGCAGAAAGAGTAAATCGATTTTGACGTTTTGTTCATTCTTCTTTCAAACTGAAGTGTTTTAGATACTAATTTAAAGGAACTTGTTAATTTTCAATTTCTTAGTCCTTTCAGTTTTTTCCTTTGGTCAAATAACCTGTTTATTGACGAAGGGTGAGTGGGCAATTCTCTTGTGTGTGACGAGAGAGAGAGAGAGACGGAGAGAGAGAGAGAGAAAGAGAGAACGATCCGATCTTTATTCTCGTCCCAAGTCTGTGTACAAGGAGTTTGGGAGCGAGTAACGTTCTCGATTCAGTTTTTTACTCTCGTCCCAAGTCTCTGTACGGGGAGAGAGGATAAAACGTTTTTAGTTTTATTCTCGTCCCAAGGCACTGTACGGTGAGAGATTGAAAACGTAGTCTTTAGTGAACTAGTGTTTAGTCTCCTCCCCAGTCACTGATCCTTTTTAACTTTATATTTTTCCGTTTTATTCGATATATATGTTTACTGATATTTGCATGTGTGTTTCATTTTGTACTAATGTGCTTACATTATACGACTCATTTCGCAATTATAACCTTTTGATGTAAGGGAGAATTGCGTGCTTCAGGTAGAAATCGGTTTTATTCATGCCTAATGTGAAATTATTGAAAAATACGATATCAGTGAAGTGAGTGCAAAAAACATGTTCTGTGTTGCGGAGGGTTCGTTTGTTCGTGCTTGTCGCTCCCCTAGTCCGAGACCTCTTTCAGGCTCCCCTGCACCAGGGAGAAGTAATGTGGTAGGACTCAAGGGGACGAGAGGCTTTAACCAACGTACAGACGTTCCCTCTTTGGTATCGGACGTTTCTCGTCAAGATCGCCCTTACCATAAGACGGGTGAGACTGTGTTCTCCTCGTCATCCGAAGACTTTTCGCAAAAGAAACCTTGGCGCAAGGTTTCTAGACCCTTGAAGCAAAAGTCAGTCCCTTCAGGACAGGTCCAGCATCCTGGCTGTGGCCATTGGGACAGCTCTGACCCTTTGCAGTCGTCGGAAGACTGTTTCGCCTATTAAACGCAAGCGTAACACGGGGTCCGAGGGTCGCAGTAAAGGCAATGTTTTGCCAACACAGACGTTACCGTCGTCTCGGCCCGTTCCGACTCCCGTTGATCCTAAATGGGTTGTCCTGCAGGACATGCAGACTAAGCTTGCCTCCCTTATGGAGAAGTATGACGTTAGTGCTGACGTTTCTTGTACTTTGAAACGTAATGTCAGTAGTTTTTCACGTCGGTCACGTGACATGGATCCTCCCTCGCCGCAGTCTCGTGTTGACTTTCAGCCGCTGCCGCAGTCTCGTGTTGACTTTCAGCCGCTGCCGCAGTCTCGTGTTGACGTTCAGCCGCTGCCGCAGTCTCGTGTTGACGTTCAGCCGCTGCCGCCGCAGCCCCGACCGGACGTTCGCCGACCGGCTCAGTTGCCTCGACTTGACGTTGAGCGTCAATCACCGCAGTCGAAGGTTGTTTTGCCTGCTCAGTCTATGCAGTCAAGGCAGTTCCGACGTGACGTCGAGCGTCAATCAACTTCAGTTGTTGTTGTTGGTCAGTCACAAGGATTTCAGTCCTTTCAGCAGCGGCGGGACGTCGCTTCCTCTACTGCTACTGCTGCTCCTTTGCTTGTTGACATTGCCTGTCAAGCGTTGCCGCCGCGGCAGGTCTCTCCTTTTCATGAGACTCGGCAATTGTCGGACGAGGTTCCTTCAGATGAGGAAGTTGCTGATCCTCCTCCTACTGATATTCCTTTGGGGACTTTGTCAGACGGAGAGGAGCCTAAAGCTGCTCAGCCCTCTATGGACTTTAAAAAAATCATGCTGATTTTTAAGGATCTTTGTCCGGACCATTTTGTAACTGCTGCTCCTCGTTCGCCTTCGTCAGAGTTTACGCTAGGCCTAGCTACTTCGAAGCCGTTGTTTTCTAAGCTAGTGCTCTCTCGCTCTTCTAAGAGAGCTTTACGTTGGCTAGGCGACTGGTTGATCACCAGGAGGAGTTTGGGGGAGACAGCCTTTGCTTTCCCTCCTTTTAAACTGGCTTATAGAGCGAGCGTCTGGTATGACACGGGAGAAGTTCTCGGCTTGGGAGTTCCTGCCTCTGCCCAGGGAGACTTCTCAAGCCTCATAGACTCTCCCCGTCGCCTGGCCATGAGACGCTCCAAGATTTTATGGTCGGCTTCAGAGATAGACCATCTCCTGTTAGGAGTTTTTTCGAGCGTTTGAAGTTTTTATTTGTTGGATTGGTCCCTGGGAGCCTTAAGTAAGAAGGTCTCTCCAGCTGTCAATGTATTGCTGTACAATTATGTCATGCATGAACAAGGCTATCAGGGATGGCTCCAATGATCTGACAGCCACGTTCTCTGCAGGAACAAGGCTATCAGGGATGGCTCCAATGATCTGGCAGCCACGTTCACTGCAGGAGTACTTAAGATGTAAGTGCGCTCAATGTGTTCATTGTCAAGACAAACTTCACGATGAAGACTACCAAATCTGTCTTGGCAGCAGTAAGGGAAGGCGACTGGATGGTCTCTCTCGACCTTCAGGATGCATACTTCCACATCCCGATTCATCCAAACTTTCAACAACATCTGAGGTTTGTGGACGGGAAAGTAATGTACCAATGTCGAGCACTGTACTTCGGCCTCATTCCTGCTCCTCTTGTTTTTACAAGGCCCTTGCAAAATGTAGCAAGCTTTCTACATTTTTTGAGGATTCAGAGCCTCCCTTTATTTTGACGACTGGCTAATCAGGGCGTCGTCATTATATCGCTGTCTGGAGAGCCTCTAATGGACATTAGACCTAACCAAGGAGCTAGGTCTCATAGTGAACGTAGAGAAGTCGTAACTTACAGTACCCCATCCCAGACTATTCTTTATTTGGGAATGGAGATACAGTGTCTGATTTTTCGGGCCTTTTTCGTCTCCCACAAGAATGGAACAAGCTCTGTTAAAAGTCCTTCACTTGCAAGAGAAAAACAGTTGCTTTGTAAGAGTTTGAACTAGCCTCGTGGGAACTCTTTCATCGCTGGAGTAGTTTATCTCTCTGGGGAGACTCAACCTATGCCCTCTCCAATTTCACCTAAACCATTGGAACAAGGAGAAGGGCTTAGAGATTATCTCTTTCCCAATCTCCAACTCAGTCTAGACATGTCTGACTTGGTGGGACAGCAACATCAGACTTCGAGAAGGTCTTTCTCTTGCGATCAAGAACCCAAACCATGTGTTGTATTCAGATGCATCGGATTTGGGTTAGGGAGCTCCACTGGACAGTCTGGAATGCTCGGGTCTTTGATCCACGGATCAGAAGGAACTCCATTTAAGGCAAGTAACATCTCTCCTTTGGCGAGATTTGTGCAAGGAAAAATGAATGTCTTGGCGGACGGCCTCAGCAGAAGAGGACAAGTCATCTCCATGGAGTGGACGTTGCATAAGACTGTGTGCGAGAAGCTATGGATGACATGGGGTCAACCCACCATAGATCTTTTTGCGACTTCTCTGACAAAGTGGCTCTCGACTTACTGCTTTCCAGTTCCAGATCCAGAGGCAGCCCACATAGACGCTTTCCTGCTGGACTGGTCTCACCTGGACGTTTATGCCTTTCCACCTTTCAAGATCCTAAACAAGGTGCTGCAGAAGTTCACCTCTCACAAAGGGACCAGGTTGACATTGGTTGCTCCACTCTGGCCCGCGAGAGAGTGGTTCACAGAGGTACTTCAATGGCTGGTAGACGTTCCAAGGAGTCTGCCTTTAAGGATGGATCTCTTACGGCAGCCCCTCGTAAGGAGTCTTTATCAAAGCCTCCCCGCGCTTCGTCTGACTGCCTTCAGACTATCGAAAGACTCGCAAGAGCTCGAGGATTTTCGAAGGAGGCAGCCAGAGCGATTGCGAGGGCTAGGAGAGCATCTACCATCAAGGTATACCAGTCGAAGTGGGAGGTCTTTAGAGACTGGTGCAAGTCATCATCCATTTCCTCTTCCAGTACCTCTGTAGCCCAAATTGCAGACTTTCTCCTGCATCTGAGAAGTGTTCGCTCCCTCTCTGCTCCCACTATTAAGAGCTACAGGAGCATGTTGGCTTCTGTGTTCAGACATAGAGGCTTAGATCTGTCCAATAATAAAGATCTCCAAGATCTCCTTAAGTCCTTCGAGACCTCTAAGGAGCGTCGTATGGCAACTCCTGGATGGAACTTAGACGTGGTCCTAAGGTTCCTAATGTCAGACAGGTTTGAGCCATTACATTCAGCCTCCCTGAAGGATCTCACCCTCAAGACGCTTTTCTTAGTGTGCTTGGCTTCGGCTAAAAGGGTCAGTGAGATCCATGCCTTTAGTAAAAACATCGGCTTTTCTACAGATAAAGCCACATGTTCGCTTCAGCTTGGTTTCTTGGCCAAAAATGAACTGCCTTCTCGTCCTTGGCCTAAATCTTTTGATATACCTTGCCTATCAGAGATCGTAGGCAACGAGCTTGAAAGAGTACTGTGCCCAGTTAGAGCTCTTAAGTTTTATTTGGCTTGTACCAGATCCTTACGAGGTGGATCTGAGGCCTTATGGTGCTCAGTTAAGAAGCCCTCATTGCCTATGTCTAAAAATGCTTTATCGTATTTTATTAGATTTTTAATCCGAGAGGCTCATTCTCACTTAAGTGAAAAAGATCGTTGTTTACTTAAGGTCAAGACGCACGAAGTAAGAGCGATAGCAACTTCCGTGGCCTTTAAGCAAAATAGATCTCTGCGAAGTATTATGGACGCGACCTTTTGGAGGAGCAAGTCGGTTTTCGCTTCATTTTACTTAAAAGACGTCCAGACTCTTTATGAGGACTGCTACACACTGGGTCCATTCGTTGCAGCGAGTGCAGTAGTGGGTGAGGGTTCTACCACTACATTCCCTTAATTCCAATATCCCTTTAATCTTCTCTTGAAATGTTTTTAATCTTGGGTTGTACGGAAGGCTGAGAAGCCTTTCGCATCCTTTTTGATTTGGCGGGTGGTCAAATGTCGTTTCTTGAGAGCGCCCAGATTAAGGGTTTTGATGAGGTCCTGTTGTATGGGTGGTCGCCCTGGATATAACAGCTCCTGGGAGTCTTTCAGCATCCTGAGAGGATGGCTGGGCTTCGTGAGGAAAGCGGACTAATAAGGCAGAGTAATCGTCAGAGTCAGCTTCCTTACCAGGTACCGATATTTAATTGGGTTTTGTTATGATATAATTGTCAAAAACTCTAAGCATATACGCCTTTATTGTATTAATACTGGTCTCTACCCACCACCATGGGTGTGAATCAGCTATTATATATTCACCGGCTAAGTTTAATATTTAAAAATGATATTTTGATTATAAAATAAATTTTTGAATATACTTACCCGGTGAATATATAAATTAAAGGCCCTCCCTTCCTCCCCGATAGAGACCTAGGGGACTGAGAAGAACTGGAGCTGTTTACAAGTATATGCTGTATCTGGCCGATAGTCGGCGCTGGTGGGCACACCCGCAACCTTCATGGCGATCGCTCGCGAGTTTTTGGAATCTGTCGAGCCGTCGGAGACGTCAGCTATTATATATTCACCGGGTAAGTATATTCAAAAATTTATTTTATAATCAAAATATCATTTTTCAGATATGGTCTTCCTTGGGGCTCACGGGTTCACCCTCCAAGGAAGCCCTGCTGCAGTTCATCCACATGGGTGCTTCTGTTAAGCAATCCTCGTCGCTGTCAGAGCTAGATCCCCTGACTCTTGTTGACGTTGTTGTGTCAGAGGTGTCTCATGCGGCGTCATCCATCTCCTCTGCCACTCCAAACTCTACAGCTGTAGCTGCCAACTTCGTTTCCCCCGTTCCTGACCATCCTCCGAGAGGGAAACTAAGCTCAACGTCGGTGTCTCCTGCAAGTGTTTCTCTCCCTCGGGGGAGCTCACTTATAGAGACTCCTCTTCGGAGGACTGCTGACGGTCAGCTTGCTGATCCAACGGCCCCCAGATGGCGCATCCGTCGGAACGCTCGCCTTCCTCTTCACCTTAGAGGTCTCCCTTCACCAGCGGTAAAGAGGCACCTCTTTGGTTCAACGTCATCACTGCAGTCCCCCACAGAAGAGCCCCCTCTGTCAGACCTTCATACATCAACCATCACGGCACCTGCATCCAGTCTTGTGACTTCGTTCCTGGACCTCTCTGCAGATCGTTCGCGATTTCCTTCGGTGGATGGTCGTCCTTACAAAGGACACGCTGGCCATCCATCCTCCAGACCTGCCGACCTTCCATCACCTTTCCTGTCGCCAGTAGAGCCCACTGTAGCTCCACCAAAGTGTGCAGCGGCGCGCCATCACACTCTCAATGCGCGCCACGCGCCCAGACCTTCAGTGCTCACCAGCAGCTCTTCACCCTACAGCGTTTCGGCCCTCAACCTGCTTGCCCTCACAGATGGCAGCAGCCTCAAGCGCTTGGGCGCCAACGTTCAGCTACACGTCAGCGCGCTCCTGCGCGCCACGCGCTCTTGCGCGCCACGCGCCACGCGCTCCTGCGCGCCACGCGCTCCTGCGCGCCACGCGCCCATGATCACCTGTGCACCCTGTGTGCACACGCCCATGATCACCTGCGCACCCTGTGTGCACACGCCCATGATCACCTGCGCACCCTGTGTGCACACGCCCATGATCACCTGCACACCCTGCGCGCACACGCGCCAGCACACCACAGCGCGCTTACGGTCTCCTGCGTGCCCACGATCTCCTGCGTGCCCACGATCTCCTGCCCGCCAGCGCTCTCCTGCGCCTACATGCCCTTCACTCATGCCCCAACGCTCGCCTACGCGCCAGCCCTTTCCTGTGCGCCAACGCTCGCCTACGCACCAGCCCTTTCCTGCGCGCCAACGCTCACCTGCGCGCCAATACTCTCCTATGCGCCAGCACTCTCCTGCACGCCAACATGTGCGCCCTTCATCGCCAGTGCCAACCAGCACGCCAAATACTTGCGCGCCATCATTCTCCAGCGCACAAGTCTGTAGGTGAGACGACAACCACGTTGCCGCTCTCACCTACGCGCCAACTTTCACCAGCGTGCCAGCGCTCGGCTGAACATTCGCGCTCACCTGCGTGCCAACTATCTCCTGCGCGCACACACAGAGATGCGCGCATGCACCACCTGTGCCCGCGCGCCAGCTCTCTCCTACGGACACGCGCTAACACACTCCCACGCGGCCACGCGCGCGCCAAGATTCTCCTGCGTGCGCTCGCCAGCATTCTCCTGCGCGCGAGCCCCAATATTCTCCCAAGCGCGAGCACCAATATTCTCCCAAGCGCACCAACAGGCATGAGCACAGATGCGTCACCCGGCAAGGTTGCCATCGCCTCATTCCCCTCCCCGCAAACGCATACCAGCGCGCACTGCGGGAGAAGGGAAACACTTTCAAGCAGAGGAGTTCAGGATCCCTAAAGTGCCTTCTAAGGCGGATCCACCTATCACAGTGACTCCTCGTAGGGAACCTTTGGTCCCTTTCCCTTCAGGGGATCTGTCTGACAGTGCATCAGTCAGCCAGCAGCCCTGGTTCAGTGCCTTAATCAGAGTCGTAACACAGGGTTTCAAGCCTGTCTTGTCTGATCGCTCATCAGATCGACCTATAGCTCTAGATCTAAGGCACGGATCCATGGCTTCCTCTACCCCTTTGAAGAGGAAAAGAGGAGTTTCTGACGAGGTCACTTCCACGAGGGCGAAGCCGACTCCATGCAGACCATCGAGACAAGTTCCTCCTGTTTCTCAGAGAGACTCTCCATCCCTGTTGGACAAAGGCCTCCCGTCACCAAGGGAACCGCGCGCGGAGAAACTCTCTTCAATCGCACCAATGGAGGAAATCTCTCTTCACGCTGAGAGTTCCCTGCAATCTGAGACTAGGAGGGACATGCCACACAGGTCATCAATGTTGGAGTCTTACCTCCTTCCTCGTAAGGAATCCAAAGACTCCAAAACACTGCCAAAGTCCTCCACTAGTGCTAGAATGGAGACAGCCAGCCACTCAAGGAATGTCCACGACTCACCCCAAGTCGTACACCAGGAGGAGACCAGCAAGAGTCAGAGCATTCATTTTGTCAGGTTCTGACTCTAGTGAGGGCTTTCAATGGGTCTTTCGACCCAGAGATAACCCCTCGAGAGGGCAAAGGCACGGTCGACCGCGTCTTTGGTACTCAGAAACCCTCAAAGACCAGTGCAGCCCTGCCCTGGTCTCAAGGGGTGAAGAGTACCAGGAACAAGATCTCCCAACAGCTCTCTGAGTTTGCCTCCTCCAACCGTGCCGGTACCACGAAGAAGCTCCTCCCACCTCCTCACGTAGAGCAGAGGAGGTACTTCGAGATCCTGGAGGAACCCAGTTCAGCTCTTCCTCTTCACCACTCTCGGGAAGAGCTAACCAGGGGAATCCGTCTTAAGAGACTCTCCAACCAGCAGGTCTCGTTCTCGGCAACCGAGATCCTTAATCAGGAAAAGGTCACCAAGTATGCTATGCAAGGTACTTCGTGGCTGGACATCTGGTTAGGGACCTTAGGTATCCTGATACGATCCGAGGATTTTTCCAAGGAACGTACCAGGAAAGCAGTGGAAATCTTCCTATTCTCAGGCACTCGCACGATCGAGTTTCTTGCCCACCAAGTCTCGAACTTGTGGGCAAACACCATCTTGAAACGTCGGGATGCAGTGTCTGAGAGGTTCCACCAGAAGGTCCCTAGCGTTGAGATAAACCGGCTCAAAAGTACCTCCCTAGAGGGGTCCCATCTGTTTTGAGCCTAAGGATGTGGAACTTACTGCTGAGAGGTGGAGGAAGTCTCATCAAGACTCCCTCCTCCATAGGGCTTTAACATCTAAGCCCTATAAACCTCCAGCACCCCAGCAGTCCCGTCCAACCAAGACTGCAATGACGACGAGAATAGGAGTGATGACAGTGGTGTCTAAGCCCTTTCTTGTCAAGGACAGGAAAGGCAAAAAGTCCTCCAGGGGAGGAAAGAATCCTAGAGGGAGCAGCTGAGGCCGTAAACGCTAGGATAGGCATTCCCCCTGCGTTTCCACCAGTGGGGGGATGCCTACCAAGTTGCTCAGAAAGGTGGAAGCAACTCGGGGCCGATTCCTGGACAATCTCCGTGATCAGTCTAGGATATTGTGTCCCGTTCATAACATCTCTACCTCCCCTGACCAGAAATCCAGTGTTATTGAACTCCCTTGCCATGGGATCGGCAAGGGGGCAAGCCCTTCGGGCAGAAGTTCAGACCCTGTCGAAGAAGGGCGCTCTCCAAGAGGTCCTCAATGGATCCCCAGGCTTCTTCAGTAGACTCTATCTTGTAAGAAAGGCGTCTGGAGACCAGTCATCGACCTCTCGGCCCTGAACAAGTTCGTCAAACAAACTCCGTTCAGCATGGATATGGCAGACACGATCAGACTAGCAGTAAGACCGCAGGACTTCATGTGTACACTGGACCTAAATGACACGTACTTCCAGATCCCAGTCCATCCATCTTCAAGGAAGTACAGTGATGCCTCAGGATACGAAAGTAATCCGTTCAGGATACGGTTTCGTATCCTGATTTTTCGTATCCTGAGTCGCGTTTTACATGTAAATAGCCTAATCCGTTCCAGGCCTTACAAAAAGTCACCTTTTCTTTCATAAACACGCTAAACTGTAGTAATAAACATGCAATGCAGCCATTTCTATCATTAAATAATTAACCCAACCGTTAAAAACAGCCTAATCCATTCCAGAAACCACCATGAGATTATTCAATAATGTAGTTATAGCCTAGTTATCCCCTTCAAGCCCTAAGAAAACGGTCCATTTTCTTTACTGCTGTATAAAAGTTACGGTACTGTATGTAAAGCATTTGGATCAGTGAAGGTGTATTGTTACCTGTACACCTAAATTAAGGGTTGATACCCTGAAGAAAAAGGTCCTGTACTCTCGGCGACGAGTTGGGATCTCGTAAGCTTTTCGTATCCTGAAATTTTTTTCGTATACTGGGGCATAAAAATCTTTGTATCGCTTTTCGTATCCTGAATTTTTCGTAAGCAGAAACTTTCGTATCCAGAGGTATCACTGTACTTAAGATTCAGCCTAGACAACAGAAAGTACCAGTTCAAGGTGCTGTGCTTCGGTCTTTCCACAGCACCACAAGTCTTCTCCAGAGTGTTACCCTAGTGTCATCTTGGGCACACAGGATTGGTATCCATCTCCTCCGTTATCTGGACGACTGGCTAATCCTAGCAGACTCGATGTCAACCCTTCTTCAACACAGAGACAAACTTCTGAGCCTTTGCCAGGATCTGTGGATCATGGTAAATCTTGAGAAGTCTTCTCTGCTTCCTACTCAGAGACTGGTATACTTAGGTATGATTATAGACTCCAATCTCCACAAAGCCTTCCCATCAGACGCCAGGATAAGAAGGCTGAGAATGGTCGCAAGACCCTTTTTCAGACGAGAAGAGCTTCCAGCCCAATCGTGGTTACGTCTCCTCGGTTACCTTTCATCGCTGGCCCGTCTAGTTCCCAATGGTCGCCTCTGAATGAGATCCCTCCAGTGGTGACTCAAGTCCTGGTGGAATCATCGCTGGCCCGTCTAGTTCCCAATGGTCGTCTCTAAATGAGATCCCTCCAGTGGCGACTCAAGTCCTGATGGAATCAACCTGCGGAACTGGCAGACCTCCAGTGGTGGGTGACAGACGAGAATCTACGAAAGGGAGTAGACCTTCTTGTCCTCCCCCGGATTTGATGCTGTTCTCAGACGTTTCAAGAAAGGGGGGGGGGGGGCACGTGCTGCACCACATGACCTCAGGCCTCTGGTCAGAGTCAGAAAAGTACCCCCACATAAATCTAGAGATGAAGGCCATCTTTCTGGCCCTTCAACAGTTCCAACAGTTCCTGGCAAGCCACTCAGTGGTGGTGATGAGCAACAACACCACAGTAGTGGCCTATATCAACAAGCAAGGAGGTACTTTTTTGCAGCAACTATCCCATCTAGCAGTAGAGAAACTGAGATGGGCCGAAATCCACTCGATACCACTATCGGTACGCTTCATTCCGAGCAAAAGGAATGTGCTCGGCGACAACCTGAGCAGAGCATCTCGGGTAGTGAGTACCGAGTGGTCTTTAGATCATCTAGTAGCCAACAAAGTCCTGACATTGTGGGGTTCTCCGACTGTGGACTAAGGGCTCTGAACTTCAGGCTCCCGCTGTATTGTTCCCCAGTCCCAGACCCCAAGGCGCTCTGGCAAGATGCTTTCCAACAATGGTGGGACAACATCGACGTTTACGCCTTTCCCCCATTCTGTCTGATGAGGAAGGTACTCAACAAGACCAGAACATCGGTCAATCTTTCAATGACCCTGATAACTCCGCTATGGCATCACGTGGAATGGTTTCCGGACCTTCTGCAACTCCTAACGGAGCCTCCAAGAGAACTCCCTCCACGGCACATTCTACTCGTACAACCAGATGCCAACATCTCCCACAAAGCCGTAGCTTTGCTACGACTTCACGCCTGAGACTATCCAGCATCTCTCTGAGCGAGGATTTTCACAACAAGTTGCGATCAGGATGTCTGGATAGCTGCATAAGTCATCAGCAGCAGTCTACCAGGCAAAGTGGAAAGTCTTCTGTGGTTGGTGTTGTGGAACGGGTATCTCTCCACTCGTTGCCACTATTCCAGCAATAGTGGAGTTCCTCGTGTATTTGCGTGGAGAAATGCGCCTATCAGTCTTGGCAGTGAAAAGCTATCGCTCAGCCTTAAGCCTCGCCTTCAGACTGAAAGGAATGGACGTTTCATCGCTAGAACTTTTTTTACTCATACGGAGTTATGAACTTACCTGCCCCCAGTCAGAAGTGAGACCTCCCTCATGGAACGTGGTTCAAGTTCTCAGGTCTCTTAAGAGATCTCCCTATGAACCATTACGCCAGGCAACAGATCGCCACCTGACTTGGAAGACGGTGTTCCTGCTAGCTTTGGCTTCGGCCAAACAAGTCGGTGAACTTTATGGTCTGTCATACGACATCGCCCATTCAAGGGGATGGGGAGAGGTAACGTTCAGATTCGTCCCTGAGTTTATTGCCAAGACTCGGAACCCGGGAGTAGCGGATCCTCGATTCGACTCCCTCCGGATTTCTAGTCCCCGTACTGTAACAGATGACTCAGACCATCTCTTACTATGCCCAATGAGGAGTTTGAGGCTGTATCTTAAGAGAACAGCAACAGCCCGTCCTCGTGTGCCTGCACGATTCTTCAGCACAGGAAGGACCAAGAGGAGGGTCACCAAGAACATCATCTGAGCGTGGATTCGCAGGGTTATTGACCATGCACTGAATCCAGACCCTCCTCCGTCACGTCGTCCCAGAGCTCATGATGTCAGGCACTTTGCTATGTCCCTGGCATTCAAAAGAAACTACTCAATGACGCAGGTTCTTCAAGCTGGGGTGTGGAAACGTCGGACCACGTTCACATCCCACTACCTGCAAGACGTGACCCACAGGAGACTTGATAGGTTCTCTATCGGTCCAGTGGTGGCTGCACAACAGCTGGTTTAAAAACCTCAAGCTCCTTATTGGACAAGTAGCAGAAGGTTGAGGGCATTGTTACCGAGTTTTAGTCTGCAGGAATGAAAACGTTTGACTGGCCTTTATTCTTTTCATCATTCTCCCCTCTCTTTGGGAAAACAGCATCCTGGGTTCTCTGCATAGCTTACCTCAAACCACTGCAGGTAAACTATGCTCCCTTGTGAATCTAGTATTAAGATTAATACTGTTGCGTCCCCATACCCTGACGAGGTGGTATTGAGAAAGTTCTGGTGCACAATTTTTCCATCTAAAGAACTCGGAATAACTTTTCCAGGACAGTTGCACTTCTACATAACTTCACACACAGCTTGTGTAGGCTGCGAACCTTGCGTAGCAAGGTTTTAGCGAGGCGCAGGGACTCCTTATTCCTTGAGTGCTGACATACTTAGATAAGGAGCCCCCAGGCAAAGCCAAAAAGCCAGATTGGCTGGGACGTCCACTCTTCGTAATGGGTGAGTCACCCCTATTAAATAGCGTGGTGTGTATTCCAGTTACGGAACAATGAACAAATGACAAATTCGTAGGTGAGCTCAATCACAGGTGTGTGAGGGGGAGCGGTAGCAAGTTACCCTCTCTATCCCCCGCTAACTAGCGGTGTGGGGAGTTAACCATCGTTAAAAATTAATGGCTTGTCATTTCAGCTACGCCGAAAGTAAGACCCCTATTAACCCTTTTACCCCCAAAGGACGTACTGGTATGTTTCACAAAAGCCATCCCTTTAACCCCATGGACGTACTGGTACGTCCTTGCAAAAAAATGCTATTAAAATTTGTTTTTCATATTTTTTGATAATTTTTTGAGAAAATTCAGGCATTTTCTAAGAGAATGAGACCAACCTGACCTCTCTAAGACAAAAATTAAGGCTGTTAGAGCAATTTAAAAAAAATATACTGCAAAATGTGCTGGGAAAAAAATAACCCCCTGGGGGTTAAGGGTTGGAAATTTCCAAAAACCCCGGGGGTAAAAGGGTTAAATAGCTAACGTTTGTATAGTTGGGAAAAATACAAATTATCTACGAATTTGTCATATTCATACCTTGTTTGTGCCAATTTTATGCTCCTCATAAACCCTGAAAGGAATGGGTAGCTAACCCATCCCACTAGTTTTTGGGGGATAGGGGGGATAGCTTGCTACCCATCCCACTTACACACCTGTGATTAAGCTCACTTTGCTTTTGGCTCGGATGGAGAGTGGGTGTCACTACTTCCTCCTCGCGTTTTTTGGACTGCCCTTAATCTCTGACTTGTTAACTTTTATGTATGAAAACATACTTAATGTTATTATGTATATATATATTTGCAGGTTTCTTTTCAGTGTTGTGCTGTGTATGTGACAGCATAGTACGGCAGGTTCTCAAGGATGGGAACCTTCCCTTCTGACCTTTCTTCCTTGGTCATCGGTCTTCCCGTCGGAGTATTACCTTCCGTGCAGCAGTCGCCGCTTCAGGGATGTCGTCATCATTGGAATACTCCTCCGTTGAGCTGTTATCGCCGCCTGCCCCCCTACGTGTCTTAGAAGAATCTGCTGGGGTAAAGGAGTGCAGCTGCTCACTCTTGGGTGGCCAGCTGTAATTTAACTTTCAGCTTCATCTCAGTGGGGTTCCCCTCCTTCCCGCCAGATGGTCGTGGTTCTCTCGAGTACAGTAGTTATTTTTCTCAGCTGAATTAATTAATTGTAATTCTTGTTTTGTTACAGTTTTATGCTGTCGCTCTCCTTTTCCAGTCGATGTCGGCCGGGGAAGGGAGTGCGCACTCCTTAATTTGTGCCCGTTCTCTTGGTGGACACCTATCCTGTCTGCAGAATAGGTGCTCCTCCCAAGGAGTGTTTTCCTCAGTTAGCATTGCCGTTATTGTTCGTTTAGCTATGAAAGCCAACGTAGAAAAGTGAAGCCTTTTGTCCCGAGGGAATCTGCTGTCACTGTACAATCACTTTCCTGTTCTCCTGTTCTCCTGCACCTGCGGCAGCTCCTGATCATCATGCTAACCTCAAGGAACTAGCTCCGGCTACATTTTCTCTGGTATCGCTCGATGCAGACCTTCTACTTGAATAAGGCTTGTTGATGGGAAGCAAAGAGCGCTGCCTGGAGGTTCGCCTCCAGGCGTTGGATTTCTTTCCCCTTCCGAGGGAAAACTTCCCTTCATCATCTCTTGTCTCTCCTGTGAGGGTCCCCATCCTAGTGAAGGGTGAATATCCTTCTATGCAAGGGGATCCGCGAAGACACTGGCCCTCTATGCCAAAGTCCAGGCCATGCTGGAGAAGAACGCTCACTAAGAGGTCTGAGATGGGTCTTCAGGTTTCTACAGTCAACTCTTTCTTGTAGGAAAGGTGTCTGGAGGCTGGAAACTGGTCATAGATCTCTCAGTTCTGAACAAGTTTGTTCAACAAATCCCGTTCAAGATGGAGAAGGCCCAGACAGTCAGAGAGGCGTCAGACCGAATGACTTCATGATCACACTGGATCTCAAAGATGTGTACTTCCAGATCCCCAGTCATCCATCCTCAAGGGAGTACGTAAGGTTCTCCCTAAACAATAAATTATGCCAGTTCAAGGTGCTGGGCTTCGACCTGCCCACAGCACCGCAAGTTTTCACTTGAGTGTTTTCCCTAGTGTCAACTTGGGCGCACAAGAAATGAGAGCAGCGCTTTTAGCTCAAGAACTTCCAACAGCTCCTTTCAGAACACGCTGTGTTGTTGATGAGTGCCAAAATCATGGTGATGACTTACATAAACAAGGAAGGAGGTACTTTTTCAAAACCTCTCGGCCTTCTTCCTGTAGAGATAATCAGATGGACAGAAGACAACTCAGTAATCCTCCCAGCCTCTTCATTCCGGGCAAGAGAAACATCGTGCTGGACAAACTGAGCAGTTGGTGCAAGGGGTCTTTGAATGAACAGATACTCAACAAAGTCTTGACTTCGTAGTGTTCACCGACAATAGACCTATTCACGACATCTCAGCCAGAAACCTCTGGTGTACTGCTCGCCAATACCAGATCCCCAGGCATTCTGGCAAGATGCCTTCTGAACAAAGTATGGACATCGCACGATCTATCTATGACACTAGTAACTTCGATGTTTGTTTCAACATGCAGAAAGGTTCCGGACCTTCTACATCTGTTCACAGAGACACACCAAGAGAGCTCCCTCCACTATATGATCTACTCAAACAACCACACGTTCAGATTTTTCAGAGAGCAATAGCTTTGCTACCTCTTCACGCTTGTAAGTTATTCAGCAAATCCTCGCAGCACGAGGCTTTTCGCAACCAGTTACGAGAAAGATGGTTAGAAATCTCCGAAAGTTATTTACCGCTGTTGTGGAAGGGGTATCGCTCCTCTCAGTGCCACTATTTTTCTTATACATCAGGGAGTAAAAACTTTTCTGTATCAATGGTGAAAGGTTATCGCTAAGCCTTAAGTCTCACATTTAAGCTAAAGAAAGTTGACATTTCCCCCTCAATGGAATTATCTCTCTGCATACCTAATTTCAAGCTAACATGCTCTCAGTCAGAAGTCAGACCGCCTCCGTGGAATGTAGTAAGAGTACTACAGTCCCTGAAAGGAGCGCCTTAGTTGGTCTTCAGATTGTGACCTGACTCGAAAGACGGTTTTTCTTATAGCCTTGGCCTCTGCGAAGAGACTCGGTGAGCTACACATTCTGTCATATGACATCTCCCTTTCAAGAGGATGGGGATAAGTGACTCCCAACTTTGTCCCAGAGTTTGTTGATAAGACTCAAAATCCAGCTGTAGTGGATCCTAGATTTGGGCTATTCTGGGTTAAGTGTCTTCATACTGTAACAAATGACCCAAATCAACTGTTATTAGGCCCTGTTAGGTCGTCGAGGAAATACCTAGAACGAACTGTTTGAACTTGACCACAGATCAATATATTGTATGTCAGTACAGGAAGAGTCAAGATAAGAGTTACACGGAACTCTATCTCCTCGTGGATCAGGAAGGTGATGGAACTAGCGTAGAGCTCATGATATTGGGCGTTAGTACATCCCTGGCATTAAAAATAAAACTTCAATGTGACGTAGGTCTTACAGGCAGGCATATGGAAACGTCAAACTACATTCACTGCCCACTACCTGCAGGACATAACCTGTGACTGGCCCTTTTGTCTTTCATTCTCCCCTTCCTTGGGGCTTGAGCAAGCCGAGGAATTCTGCAAGCTGACTTCCTCTGACTGCAGGTAGATATCATCGTTTTTGTGTAACCTACTATAAGTTTGTACTGTATACTTGTTATGTCCCCGATCTCCCAGCGAGGTAGGAGTCTGGTAAAGTCCAGGTAAGAGGAACGTAGCTCTAGGTGAAGTCTTACCTAGCCAAGTCACAATGCTTAGTTTCACACCTTTGCACAATTGCTCATGCTGTTGTTTCTCATTGGGAGTTAGCGAGGTGATAGGGTGCGCTCTTCCACAGCTCATGCGAAGCAGAAGTCGCGCCCCCGGTCAGGGACCAACCAGTTAGTCTCAGACTTGCACCCACCTAAATGTGAGTCTCCATCGTAAAGACCTGAAAGGTTTGTATTTGGTGTCAGAACAAATGACAACTATAAAATAATTTTTATTTTTATAACCATACAAACCTGAAGCTCTTTACACATACTGGCCGGCCATCACTTAATCCTGAGGAAGTCCGACTTGCAATTGCAAATAAGGTTGTGTTAGTGATTGTGTGTGTGAGCTGGGTAGTTGGTGTACCACCCGCAACCCCTTGCTACATAGCTACCTATCACCATTTCCTGCCAGCCATTGGGGCCACTCTTGCCCCCCTCCACGCCTCCCTCAAGGGCAGGCCAAAAGACCTGAAGTGTGGTCCCCTTCAAAAAGTGGCCTTTTTCAATGCAAAGAATCCCCTATCAACCGTTGCTGCTCTCACTTTTCCCGTGCCACATGCACCTCTCCTCTCCACCAATGCCAGTGACGTCTCTATTGGGGCAGTCCTCGAGCAGGTGGTCAATGGCTCGCCCCGCCCAATGGTCTTCATTAGAAAACTGTATAAGCCAGAATCCGGCTACTCTATCTTCGACCTCAAATTGCTGTTAGTGCACTTGCTTCTCCATCACTTTCAGCACTTCTTGGAAGGTATGCCCTTCGTCATTTGCACGGACCACATGGCTCTGGTGCATGCCTTCACTGAACAGTTCAACACCTGGTCTGCCCGTCATTGCAGACATCTCTCCGCCATGGCTGAATACAATTGTACCCTTCAGCACGTCCCTGAAAAAATGAACTTTGATGCCGATGCATGTCAAGAAACACATTGGCCGCCATTCACCTAGTATTGGATTATATCTTGGCAGAAGCCCAACAAAAAGATCCAGACTACCAAGCATGAAGGAGATCGTGCACAACCCTCAATGTTTGCAAGGAATGACAGTGTGTCAAAATATGCTAGAAACTGTTACTGGTTAAGGATTTATACCAAAGTTGACTTGTTTTGTCGAAAATATGGTCTACGACATTTAGTAATACATTATCTATACAATTTACAATGGTCCTAATCTACAGTACTGTGCTTTATTTCTTAGTATACACAGTTCAGTATTCAGTTTCATTTAAGTGTATTTAATCTGCATTTAATTATTTATACTGCTCTGTGATGTGAAGACTATTATTATAAAGATGCAGTAGGTCCCATAGATAAGAACTTTCAAAGATAAGAATCTTTGTGTTCAATAAATGAATTTTTTTGAAAATATGAAGTGTAAAATATAACACAAATGAATTAGCTTTTTTAAAAAGTATTTAAACAGTATTTTATTAGGAACTCTTGATACATTATTATTATTATTATTATTATTATTATTATTATTATTATTATTATTATTATTATTATTATTATTAATATTATTATTATGAGCTAAGCTGCAACCCTAGTATGAAAAGCAGGATGTTATAAGCCCAAGGGTTTCAACAAGGAAAAATAGCCCAGTAGGAAAGAAAATACTGTAAGAAAATAAAATACAAGAGAAGTAATGTACAATTAGAATAAGCTATTTAAGAACAGTAACAATATTAAGATAGATCTTTCATATGTAAATTATAAAAACTTCCAAAAAACAAGAGGAAGAGAAGTAAGATAGAATAGTGTGCCTGAGTGTACCCTGAAGCAACAGAACTCTAACCCAAGACAGTGGAAGACCATGGTACAGAGGCTATGGCACTACCTAAAACTAGAGAACAATGGTTTGATTTTGAAGCGTCCTTCTCTTAGAAGAGCTGCTTACCATAGCTAAAGAGTCTCTTCTACCCTTACCAAGAGGAAAGTAGCCACTTTAAAGAGGAAGAATTGTTTGGTAATTGGCAGTGTTGTCAGGTGTATGATGACAGAGGAGAATGTGGAAAGAATAGGCCAGACTATCCAGTGTAGGCAAAGGAAAAATGAGCTGTAACCAGAGAGAGGGATCCAGTGTAATACATATGTAGAGTAGTGGGTTGGTGCTTGTTAGTGTGATGCCCAAGTTGAATATAATGGACTTTAAAGATTTCCTTGTTAAGAACACACTTTTTGATTGCATACCTTGTTTATGAAGAAGACTTGCTTTAATTGAAATATAATGCCATTTTCTCATTTGTATTTCTAATTATCTCAGGTGGTGTTGCTGTTGCAAACTATGACTCTGTTGAAGATGGGGATAAAGTTGTTCAGACAGCATTGGACAATTTTGGCCGTGTTGACATTGTAGTTAACAATGCTGGTATTCTTCGAGACAGATCATTTGCACGAACTTCAGACACAGATTGGGGTATGTAATGGACTTAATGGTGAGTTGCTCATATGAGACAACAAACCTAAGACTTTTATGTAAAGATGTTCTGCCTTAAAATGTAAAATTATTGTTGAAACTTGGGTAGTAAGTTATTGAGTGGCAGAGTTACTTTTCATTCACAATCTTAACCATATTTTGTTAAAAATTATACTGTAGCTGCCTCAGTGGCATTCAACTTGTAATATTTTTTTTCTGTAGGTGCCTAATCAGTCATTGTTCCAACACAAATACAAACCTTACGCTATTTATTAGGAGTACACTTTCGGCTAAGCGGAAAGACGAGCCATGATAATTTTATCGAGAGATAAGCAACCCAGCCGCTAGTTAGCGGGTGGGGGTGGGAGTAGTTAGCTACCCTGCTCACTCATACACCTGGGCTGAGCAACTAATTTGCTTTCTGGTTTGGTGGAGACCGGTCATACTGCTGCTCTCCTGCATATTTAGACTTGCCGGTGATAATTTTCTTTCTGTTTTCAGTTGTGTGCATGTTGCTGCTTGCAGTCCCATGCATACTTGTCCTGGTCCCAGCCCACTCGTGCAGTACCTTCATGTCCGCTGTGGAGACGGACCCGCACATGCTGTGTCTGGCTTGCCGTGGCCGCCGGTGTTCTCGGGAGGACACTTGTGTAGAGTGAAAGGAGTGGTCTACCTCCCAGAGGGAGAGGTTTCGGGCGACGGAAGTAGTCCAAGTGTGATTCTTCGCCTTCGGTGTCCTCCTTGAAGTCGAAGAAACCACATTCTTCTTCTTCTACCTCCAATCTGTTCCCGAAGCAGCCCCCTCTCCATCCTCTGAGGAACGGCTGAGTAGCAGCACAGCCCTGGTTACTCCAGTTGAACCTTGTGGGTCAAGGGATGGTATTGACTACCCTAGTGAGTTGGTCCTGGCCCTTCCCCCAGGGAGCGCCTGCTCTCTTTCTGATTTGTTGTCTTTTTGGCCATCACTGGGCGTTGATGGCCCCCCTTGTAAGGACGTTCTCTTCAGACTCCTTCAGTTAGAGGCGGAGCAGAGATGGTTCTCTCCTTTCCTCCTTGGAGGTTGATCCTTCCTCCTTGGGCGCAGGCACTGCAGCCCATTGGTCAGAATTCTGGTCCCTCTTGGTCGACGCCATGGACTAAGTTGTTTTACCAGGGGCGGTGGAAGAACTGAGTCCGTGGCAAGTTCCCCTTTGGTGTGAACACCTCTCTTGTTCATGGGATAAAACCACTAGTGGGCAGTGTTCTCCATATGGTTACACTTCTCACCAAAGGGCGGGGACAGGGCGTTGTCCTCAGCGCTGTTCTCCTCCGGGAGAACAAACTTCTCCTTACCCAGTGGTAAGGAGGCACCTCTTTGAACCTGTTGGTTCATATCACGATGTCCCATCAGGATCTCGTGATGGTCAGGCATTGGGCTTGCATGACCACGAGCCTTCGGGCTCCCGTTGCGTTGAACCCTTGGGCTTTCACAACCCAGGTCCTTCGAGTTCTAGTCACGCTGAGACTTCGTCCTCTCGTGGCACCGAACCTTCGGGTTCATGTTACGCTGATCCTTCGGGCTCTTGTAACCCCGGACCTTTGGGTCCTCGTCGCACTGTATCAAAGGGCTCTTGCAACATCGGTTACATTGAGCCTTCGGGCTCTCATGATCTGGGTCACGGCGTGCCTTTGGGCTCTCGTGACTTCTGTTACTCTGACCCTCTTAATGAGAGAATGCCTTGATGAAGTCATTGAGCTTCAGCACGGCATTTCACTCCCGTGCTGAAACTTGGTGACGGGCAAGAGGGCTCTCGAACTTGGGGAAATAACTCCCCCAGTTTGAATCTAAATTTCTCTCTTTCACCTTTTTCTTTTTCTCAATATTACTTCGACCTTATCCTAATTTCATAAACTTTCTTTCGTCTTGCTTTCCAAACTCAATGAGAAAAATTTCCCTCATATATGTGTATATATTATGTACATATATATTTATTATTATTTTTTTTTTTTCTTTCCTATGGCTTGGATGTTTCTCATCCATTGTAGCCCCGGCGTGGATGTTCATACATCCTATATTGCTGCCTGCTTTGATGAGTGGGAGGAGGTGTTTGCATTCAAAGCTATATGTGAGAGTATTGGATGATTTCAGCCATCCCGAAGATGGTTTGGACCTTTTTGGCGGAACTATTCTCAAGTGTTGGGTCTTCGGAATCCAGGGGGATCCAATGCTTGGGGTAAGACTCTCGGCTTTTGGCCGGAAGCCCGTCATTACAGATATGGGGAGGATGATTCCATAATTTCTTGGTCTCAGTCCTAACAGGCGGGTTCAGCTTACACCTGTGCCTCTATATCTGTTTTGATGCTATCCTTCGGGTAGGGTATAGAGTGGACCATCTGGGAAGTATACTCTCATTGTGCCGATAGTGGAAAGTGCAAATTTCCTTTCTGGCGTGTGATGGCCTAACATTCTCGAGCAGGTACATCTAAGTAACCCTTTTCTCTCTCTCTCGTCTAATGGATTCTTTAAGCAATGAACCCCCATCCCCTGGATACGCTGACTCTCCCCCGGCACTGTTGACGACCTCTGCTAATTCAATTAAGGAAAATTCTGTTGACGACTTAGGAACAAAAAAGGACCCCTCTACTAATGTTTCAAAACCAATTAAGTCGGGTAACAAAGGGAAACTAAGAATCCTTCATGTTACCCAAATTCCAATAAATACTGATTATGATATGATATATAAAGCATTTAGATGCTATGGAGTGATAAAAGAAATTAGAATGAAACTTGAAAATGAAAAATGGCATTCATGGATAACTTATAATAATCATGAAGAAGCATTCAATGCAATATGTAACATCAATGATATCAAAATTAATAACCTAAATGTCATGGGTGCCCTATGTGATAAGATACCAAACAGTTTGGATGTATATAGACCTGCTGACTGGTTTGAGAAAGATACCGATTTAACTATGCTCCCCCAAAGAAAGCCAAAACCACCAATGTGGCTTGTTGCCGAGCCTAAAGGGAGTAATGGGAATTATTTTAAAATTAGCAAACTAATTCAGAAAAAAGGTAGGAACCATTGCACCAGGTGATATATCTCGCTTTGGGAAAAATAGCTTCCTAATCCATGCTAAATCATTCACGCAATCAGTAATACTGTCTAACCTTACGACAAACAGTGATGAGGATATGTTAGATGTCAAACCCCACCTAAACTTTAGTTACGGAAGGGGAGTAGTCTTCATTAAAGATCTTTACGAATTTACAGAAGAGGAAATACTAGCCATGTACCCATTAACAGTGTGGAAAGTGCATAAGATTCCTGGGACGTCAATGATTATCCTTACTTTCCAGGATGCTGATGTGCCTTTCCACATCGATATTGAAAATGAAAGAATAAAAGTTCAACCTTTTAAACAAAAGCCCTTACAATGCTTCAAATGTTTCAAATTTGGACATCCTTCTAAAGTTTGTAAAAATGAAAAAATGTGTAGCATCTGTGCCAGTCCCTATCATGGAGAGTGTACACTTGAGCCCAGCTGTTTGAATTGCAATTCAAACCATAAATCCACTGACAGGAGCTGCGAGATTTATAAGTTTGAAGAAGCAGCCCTCAACAAATCCAGTGTAGAACACATAAGTGTAGGACATGCCAAAAGACTACTGAAAAAACCAAACAGCTATGCAAATGCACTGAAATCAAGAGAAAATATACCAAAGGAGACATCGAACCCACATAGTGCTGCCAGTAATTCCCAAAAAGGAAATACATCATCTAATGATAGTAGAGTTTTACGTGACAAGGTAAGCATATTGCCTTCCAAGGCTTTACCTGCTGCTTCCTCCGGTGCCTTAGATGACCGCGGAGGTAGGAGCAGTAGGGAACTCAGCAGTATGAAGCTTCATCTGTGGTGGAAATGTGGGAGGTTGGGCTGTGGCACCCTAGCAGTACCAGCTGAACTCGGCTGAGTCCCTGGTTAGGCTGGAGGAACATAGAGAGAAAATATACCAAAGGAGACATCGAACCCACATAGTGCTGCCAGTAATTCCCAAAAAGGAAATACTTCATCTAATGATAGTAGAGTTTTACGTGACAAGGTAAGCATATTGCCTTCCAAGGCTTTACCTGCTGCTTCCTCCGGTGCCTTAGATGACCGCGGAGGTAGCAGCAGTAGGGGACTCAGCAGTATGAAGCTTCATCTGTGGTGGAAATGTGGGAGGTTGGGCTGTGGCACCCTAGCAGTACCAGCTGAACTCGGCTGAGTCCCTGGTTAGGCTGGAGGAACATAGAGAGTAGAGGTCCCCTTTTTTGTTTTGTTCTTGTTGATGTCGGCTACCCCCCAAAATTGGGGGAAGTGCCTTTGGTATATGGATTAAAACTGCAACACTGCCCACTTCTATACAAACTTCATCCCCCATTACCAACAATAGTACTAACCTCTCTCAGGCCATGTCCTTGCCTGATTTGATGGAAGTTCCACCCGAAACAAAGTTACCAGGTGCACCTGTGGTAGGGAAGGTGCAAAAACCTGGTAAATCCTCACCACTGATAAATAGGAAAAGAGAGAGACCTCCATCTCTCTCTCCACCCTCCATTAGAAACGTCAAGGTTATGACATCAAATAAATTTGATGTTTTGTCTGTTGATATTTCTAATGGACCAGAAGATAAACTGAATAAATCAGAAATTCAAGTTGAGGTCCACCATCCACCTCAACAAATAGATCAAAAGGATACAAAGAAAAACACAAACATAAAACCCATTATAACAAGACCACCTCTGAAGAAACCTACAGGTAATAATGTTAGATTAAAAACTGCTAATGGGAAGACCTCATCCAAGATGTCTTCCAGAAATAATCCATAGTTTTCTCCTCCATTTTGCAATGGAACTGTCAGGGTTTGAGGGCCAAATATGAAGAACTTAAGCTCCTAATTCATGAGCATTCCCCCATAATTGTATGTCTACAGGAAAGTATGCTTGATTCTAACACTCCTAGTCCTCGAGAGTATGTTAGCTATAGAACACCATATAATCAACAAGCAGGGAGCCATGGCGGAAGTCTTGTATACATTCGTCGAGATGTTCCCCAAATACCTATGTCTATACGTACAACCCTGCAGGCAGTTGTTGTACAAATTGATATAGGGAGAAAATATACAATTTGCTCTCTGTACTTACCTCCAAATGATATTATTTTATATGATGACTTAGCAGAGGTCATTCAACAACTCCCTCAACCATTTCTCTTACTGGGAGATATGAATGGTAGACATCCTTTATGGGGTGATATCCTAGCAAACACAAGGGGCAATATTATCTCATCAATTGTGGAGAATGAGGATGTGGGACTCCTTAATACAGGAGAGCCCACACACTTCCATGTTCAGACAGGTACCTTGTCATGCATTGACCTTTCAATTGCAAGCTCTAACTGTCTTCTTGATTTTGATTGGAGGACATTAGATGATTGGCATACCGGTGATCATGCACCAATCATTATAAACACCAACAATGGTCCACCTTTACAGAGATCGCCACGATGGAATCTTGACAAGGCGGACTGGGAAAAGTTTCGTGAGCTAAGCGAAATTGAGGGGGATGCTGAACAGGTTGAAAATATCGATGATGCCATAGACTTACTGAATGGAACTCTCCATACAGCAGGAGTCAATTCAATTCCCAAAACAACAGGGTTATTCAAACGACGACCAGTCCCGTGGTGGTCTTCAGAACTAACTGCCCTCCACAGAGCCACAAGAAGATCTCTAACGCGATTGCATAGACTCCGAACTGATGAGAATTTAATTATGTACAAGAAATGTAGAGCACAGTTCCGTCGTGCCATGAAAGAAGCAAGGCGCCAGTCATGGATGTCTTTTGTTTCCTCCATTAACAGTAGAACACCACCATCTGCTGTGTGGAGGAAAGTAAAAAAGATAGCTGGCAAATTCACCCCCAACCCACCACCAGTGTTGAAGGTGAATGGTCAGTATGTAACTGAAGCAAATGATGTTAGCAATGCCCTGGCTAGTCATTTTTCAAATGTATCCAGCAAGTGTGTAGGAGCCCCTGGTTACCAGTATAGGAGCGTTGAAGAAAAGAAAATTTTAGATTTTGGAACAAGAAGAGAAGAGTCTTATAATTCTCCTTTCACTGAAAGAGAATTTGATTCCGCACTTGCTCATTGCAACGATACAGCCCCTGGACCCGATGGAATTCCATATGCAATGATTAAACATGTACATTTTAATACAAAGCTATTTATTTTAAGCATTATTAATAGAATATGGCATAATCATAGTTACCCAAGTGTTTGGGAACTAGCCATTATTTTAGCCTTTTTAAAACCCGGTAAAGACAAGTTTTTAGTAGCAAACTATCGTCCTATTGCATTGACATCTTGTTTATGTAAAATCATGGAGAAGATGGTCAATGCAAGGCTGATATGGTACCTTGAAAAGAAAGGTATTTTATCACCGATTCAATGTGGCTTCAGAAAAATGCACTCAACGACTGATGTGTTGATACGACTTGAGTCTTCTATTTGTGAAGCCTTTGCTTCCAAACAGCACCATGTTACAGTATTTTTTGACCTTGAAAAGGCATATGATACCACATGGAGATATGGTATACTTAAAACCATTCATGAAATCGGATTGAGAGGAGAGCTGCCACTATTTATTCAGGCATTTCTTTCACATAGAGTTTTCCAAGTGAGAGTTGGGGAAGCTCTATTAGAGAGTAAGTGCCAGGAAGGAGTTCCTCAGGGTAGTGTGCTGAGTGGAACCCTTTTTGGACTAGCAATTAATGGGATATCCTCAGCCATTCCCCAGGATGTTCTCTCAACATTATTTGTGGATGATCTCTCAATATCATTTGCTGGAGCCAGAATGGCAACGGTTGAGAGAAAACTACAGCTCTTAATTGACAAAATTATCCAGTGGGCCGATATGAATGGATTTAAGTTCTCAACAAGTAAAACTACTATTGTACATTTCTGTCGTATACGGGGAGCACATCCAGACCCGGATATATACATTAAAGGTCAACGGATCCCATGTGTATCGGAAACCAAATTTTTAGGTTTGATATTTGACTGTAGACTTACATGGGTTTCTCACCTAAAAGCACTAAAAGCAAAATGTGTTGAAGCTCTGAATATTTTAAAAGTATTGTCCCATACATCATGGGGGGCAGACCGCAATACTATTTTAAAATTATACAAGGCCTTGATTTTTTCCAAAATTAGTTATGGTTGTGAGGTATACTCTTCAGCCACCCCAAGCCGGTTGAAAATATTAGATTCAATACATCATGCAGGTATTAGATTGTCCACGGGAGCATTCAGAACATCACCTATCCCAAGTCTCCTTGTTGATGCTGGAGAGTTACCACTAGACCTTTACCGGATGTCTTCTATTCTTCGGTATTGGTTTAGATTGCAAAGACTCCCTAATTCTTTAGCCTTCCAGACAGCAAGCCTTGTAAGGCACCCAACATACTTTGAAATGCACCCAAAATCTCCTCAACCCTATGGCTTTCGGGTGAAACAATTATTAAACAGTCTGGATATAATTAGATGTAAGGTACTTCCATTCAAGGTATCATCAACGCCTCCATGGAAGTTACCAGAGATATCTTTTTGTAAATATTTTATAGGAGATAAGAAGAATATGTCAGACCTAGAAGCCAGGTCTCTTTTTAATGAACATGTTAAAGAACATAGAGGATCAACTTTAATCTATACTGATGGCTCCAAATCTGATGCTGGCGTTGGATTTGGGGTACATAGTAATAGTTTTAATTGTAGAGGGGCACTTCCTCTGACCGCTTCCATATTTACTGCGGAACTGTATGGCATATTAATCGCTATTGAGAAAATAGCATTGGAGAAGGAGGGTAATTTTACAATTTTTAGTGATGCAAGGAGTGTCCTTCAAGCTATGGAAGTTTTTAATTCTAATAACCCTCTAGTTTTAAAGATTTTAGAATGGCTTTTTATTATTGGACGGAGAGGTATAACAGTTCAATTTTGTTGGGTTCCAGCACATGTAGGTGTGTGTGGGAATGAGAAGGCAGATTCACTGGCTAAGAATGCTGCATCCGAGTTGCTGCCAAGAAGGTATCCCATTGCCTGTAATGATTTCTTACCTGACATCAAGAAATTGGTTTGCAATAAATGGCAACAGCAATGGGATACCCTAGATGGGAATAAAATGCGAGAGGTAACAAATGTCATATCTCCTTGGAGGTATAATATGATGCCCCGAAAATGGGAGACGTCTCTTTGTCGTCTCCGTATTGGTCACACTCGGTTGACACATGAGTTTCTGCTGAAGGGCCAACAGCAACCGTATTGTGACGACTGTTTAGTACCTTTAACAGTGAGGCATTTGTTGACTGAATGCCCCAATTATAACAACTTAAGGAATAGATATTTGTTTGAGGGTGGCAGGTTCATCCTTGCCAAGATTCTTGGAAATGATGTGTCCTACCATGCAAGTGGCATTTTTAGATTTATTTCAGAAGCAGGTCTTCTGAAAAATATTTAACTTTTATGACATTCAACTTTTATGATTTTAATTGAATACTCTTTTATTTTTTATTTTATTTTATTTTTTATTTTTGTATACATAAGTTAAATGTTACCGGCGTCAATGACCTCAGATGTCAGGATGCCTGAAAAACTTTAAATCAATCAATCAATCTGTTACTCTGAGCCTCCAGGCTCTCGTAACTTGCGTTACGGCTAACCAGCCTGTCCTTGTAAATTCCGTTACGCTGAGCCTGTTGGCTCTTGTAACAAAGTCTCTCTAGACTCTTATCACGTTGAGCCTTCAGGCTCTCGGGACTGGCGCTATGCAGAGCCCTTGCACTTCAGTCTCGCCGGGTACGATGAGTCTTCGGGCTCTGGTGATCCTCGTGGACCTTCAGGTCCTCGTCGCGCAAATCTTACAACCTCGCGTAACGTGATTCCTAATGATTTCCAGCATCAGTCGGGTTTCGATGACGTAGAATCTTCGGATTCTCGTCCTACCGATCCCCAGGGCCCACGCAAACAGAGCCTTCCCACTCTGCGGTTGCTTCTCCTCCTGGGTTTCGTTTTCGTGCACCTACTCTGTCTCACATTGCGTTACACGACAGACAAGTGTCCTGCGATGTGGAGGCGTCGTGTGATGAAGTAGTGGATCGTGGCCAATCGCCACCACGTGACCTGCACCATTACCAGGCTATGATTTCTGCTCCCTCGAATGAGATACCATCTCTGTTTTTGGCTGTAGAAGGTATCCCTGCCCAGGGTAAACCTCTCGCCAGATGAGACTCCCACCAGTCTTACCAATCTCTCTGGGCTCCACCTGCCCTTGCCCAGATCCTCTCCCAAAGGAAAGTCCAGTGCTGATCCTACCTGCAGGTATAGGGGCTCAGAATCTGTCACAGATTTTGAAGCCCAAGGTCCCATACCCCCCTTAGGATCCCCCTCCCAGCACATCGGGAGCTCGTGACCCCCCATGGTTGAAAGCATTATTCAATGTAATGCGGGAAGCCGTAATGGGTGTCATTCCCCGTTCCCAGTCTCTCCCCGCAAGAGGCCCCGTGAAGGGAGTGCTTCAGAACCTGGTAGTCCCCTGCAGTTCAGGACCCTTAGGCCAGAACTAAGGGTAGGAGGAAGAATGTTAGACCATTTCCTCCTAAAGAAGACCCTCTTAACGAGAGAATGCCTTAATGAAGTCATGGAGCTCCAGCACGGCATATCATTCCCATGCTGAAGCTTGGTGATGGGCAAGAGGGCTCTCGAACTAGAAATTTTTTTTTTTTCAGTTTGACTCTAAATTTCTCTCGTCCTATTTCTATTACTTATAATCATATCATTCTCCTTCATATTTATCAACTGTCTCCAACATTGCTGTCAAAATTCTCTTACCCATATCACTGTCCAGATTTTGTTTTAAAGGACATCATATCTGGGATTGGATTTTTTTTTTTTAAATCAATTGTGGGGGCTGTGGTAATCTAGCCAACTACCCAATAATGTTTGGACACCTAGGAGTCAGTATTTCCATACTGGCATGCGGGACTATTCTCGAACCAAAAACTTGGCCTTCGGATTCCAGGGGTTAGCTGGTTTCATAGAGATAGGACTCTCGGCATCCTGTCCGGTTTGCCTGCCACTATGATTAAAGTGGGGATGATTATATTCTTGTAATGTTCTCAGTCCCATCAAGCGGGTTTGGCATACACTTGAGCCTCTCTAATTATAGTGGTACCATCCCTTTGTGGTAGGGTAGGGTGTGGACATTAGGGAAGCAGCTCTTGCAGGTGTCATTGGTGGAGAAATTAATTCAATTAATGAGTAAACTTAATGTTCCCTGTACCCCTGGATCAGATGGCGAACCCCAGACACCGTTGACGACCTCTTCTAATTTATTTAAGGAAAATTTTATTGATGACCTAGGAACAAAAAAGGACCCCTCTACTAATGTTTCAAAACCAAGTAAGTTGGGTAACACAGGGAAACTTTGAATCCTTCATTTTACCCAAATTCCAATAGATACTGATTAGGATAAGCTATATAAAACATTTAAATGCTATGGTGAGATGAAAGAAATAAGAATAGAACTTGAAAATGAAAAGTGGCATTCATGGCTATCTTATAATTATTATGAAGAAGCATTTAACGCAGTATGTAACATCAATAATATTAGAATTAATAACTTAAATGTCATGAGTGCCCTTTGCAATAAGATACCAAACAATTTGTATGTATACAGACCCACTGACTGGTTTGAGAAAGATGTTGATTTAACTATGCCTTCCCAAAGAAAGCCATAACCACCAATGTGGCTTGTTGCCGAGCCTGAAAGGAGTACTGGGAATTATTTTAAAACTCATTCAGAAAAAGGTAGGAACCATTCCACCAGGTGATATCTCGCTTTGGAAAAAATAGATTCCGCATCTGTGCCAAATCATGCACGCAATTGGTTATACTGTCTAACCTCAAGACAAGTAATGATGATGATATGTTAGATGTGAGATCCCACCTAAATTTTAGTTACAGAAGGGGAGTAGTCTTCAATAAAGACCTTTATGAATTTATTGAAGAGGAAATACTGGCCATGTGTCCATGAACAGTGTGGAAAGTTCATGATGTTCCTGGGACGTCAATGATTATTCTTACTTTCCAGGATGCCGATGTGCCTTTCCACATCGTTATTGAAAATTGAAGAATTAAAGTTTGACCTTTCAAACAGAAGCCACTGCAGTGTTTCAATTTCTTCAAATTTGGACACTTCTAAAGTTTGAAAAAATGTGTATTGTAGCATTTGTTCCAGATCTTACCATGGAGAGTGTACACTTGAGGCTAAGTGTTTGAACTGCAACTCAAACCATAAATGCACTAATAGGACCTGTGAGTATTATGAGTTGGAAGAAGCTGCCCTCAACAAATCTAGTGTAGAACACATAAGTGTGGGACAAGCCAATAGATTACGGAGTAAACCGAACAGCTATGCAAAGGTATTAAAATCAAGAGAAAATATACCAGAGGAGATATCAAACCCACCTAGTAGTACCAGTAGTTCCAAGAAAAGAAATACATCACCTAATGATAATAAAGTGTTGCATGACGAGGTAAGCATATTTTCTTCTGAGGCTTTGCCACGGTGTATGAAAACTGGGGCATTGTCCATTTCTCTACAACCTTCATCCCCCCATTACCAACAATAGTACTAACCTCTCTCAGGCCATATCCTTGCCCGATTTGATGGAGGTTCCACAGAAACAAAGTTACCAGGTGCACCTGTAGTGGGGAAGGTGCAAAAACCTGGTAGCTCACCACCTATTGATTGTAAAAGAGAGACCTCCATCTCTCTCAACCCCTTCCATGTGAAATATTAGAATTGACGCCAAATCAATATGATTTGTTTGTTGATGTTTCTGATCAACCAGAAGACAATTTAGATAAATCAGAGATTCAAGTTGACGTCCACCATCCCCCTCAACAATTAGATCAAAAGTACAAAAAGAAAATTACAAACACAAAACCCAATATAAAGACCTTCTCTTATAAAACCACGGGGAAATAGTGTTAGATTAAAAATTGCTAATGGGAAGACTTCATCCAAAGGGTCTTCTAAAAAATAAACCATAGTTGTTTCCTCCATTTTGCTATGGAATTGTCAGGCTTTAAGGGCCAAATATAAAGATCTTGAACTCCTCATTCATGAGCACTCCCCCGTAATCATATGTCTACAGGAAAGCAAATTTGATGATAATACTCCTTGTCCTCGTGAATATATTAGTTATAGGACACCATACAATCACCGAGTAGGGAGCCATGGTGGAAGTCTTCTATATGTTCATCGAGATGTTCCCCAAATATCTGTCTATTCGTACACCTCTGCAGGCAGTGGTTGTACAGATTGATATAGGGAGAAAATATAAAATTTGCTCTCTGTACTTGCCTCCAAATGATAACATTTCGTATGATAATTTAGTAGAGGTGATTCAACAACTCCCTCAAGCTTTTCTTTCACTTGGAGATTTGAATGGTAGACATCCTGTATGGGGCGATATTTTAGCAAACTCCAGGGGCAATATTATATCATTAGTTGTAGAAAATGAGGATGTGGAACTCCTTAATACAGGAGAGCCCGCACACTTTCATGTTCAGATAGATACTCTATCATGCATTGACCTTTCAATTGCAGGCTCTAACTGCCTTCTCAATTTTGATTTGAGGATATTAATGACTGGCATACTAGTGATCATGCACCAATCATTATAACCACTAACAATGGTTCCCCTTTACAAAGATCATCATGATTGACAAGGCGTACTGGGTTAAATTTCCTGAGCTAAGTGAAATTGCGGGGAGTGCAGAACAGTTTGAGTGTTGATGATGCCATTGACTCACTGAATGGAACTCTTCATACAGCAGGAGTCAATTCAATTCTCAAAACCACAGGGATATTCAAATGACAACCAGTCCCCTGGTGGTCTTCAGAAATGACTGCCCTGCACAGAGCCACAAGAAGGTCCTTAACTCGATTGCACAGACGCAGTACTGAGAACTTAATTATATACAGTACAAGAAATGTAGAGCATAGTTCCGTTGTGCCATGAAAGATGCTAGTCGTCAATCTTAGGTATCTTTTATTTCCTCCATTAACAGTAGAACACCACCATCTTCTGTATGGAGGAAAGTAAAAAAGATAGCAGGTAAATTCACCTCCAACCCACTGCCAGTGATGAAGGTGAATGGTCAGTATGTGACTGAAGCATATGAGGTTAGCAATGAACGGGTTGATCATTTCTAAAATGTATCATGCAAGTGTGAAGCAGCTCCTGGTCACCAGTATAGGAGCATTGAAGAAAAAAAAATTGAATTTTGTAACAGGAAGGGAAGAGTCAAACAATTCTCCTTTTACTGAAATTCAATTTGATTCAGCACTTGATACTTATAATGGTACAGCCTCTGGACCCAGTGGAATTCCATATGCAATGATTAAACATGTAGCTGTTTATACCAAGATATATATTTAAAGCATTATTAACAGAATATGGCATGGTCATAGTTATCCAAGTGTTTGGAAACTAGCCATTATTTTAGCCTTTTTAAAACTCGGTAAGGATAAGTTTTTAGCAACAAACTATCAACCAATTGGATTGACATCTTTTTATGTAAGATCATGGAGAAGATGGTCAATGTAAGACTGATGTGGTACCTTTGGAAAAAAGGGTATTTTATGCCCTATCCGTTGTGGATTTAGAAAAATACACTCAACGACTGACGTGTTGATGAGATTTGAATCCTCTATTTGTGAAGCCTTTGCTTCCAAACAGCACCATGTAACTGTCTTTTTTTGCCTTGAAAAGGGATATGATACTACATGGAGATATGGTATACTTAAAACCATTCATAATTTGGGATTGAAAGGAGAGCTACCGTTGTTCATTCAATCATTCATTTTACATAGATTTTTTCAAGTGAGAGTAGGGGAAGCTCTATCAGAGAGGAAATGTCAGGAAGGAGTTCCCCAGGGTAGTGTGCCAAGTGTAACCTTATTTGCACTAGCCATAAATGGGATATCCTCAGTCATTCCTCAAGATATTCTCTAAACACCATTTGTAGATGATCTCTCTATATCATTTGCTGGTAATTTTTGAGAGAAAACTACAACTCTCAATTGACAAAATTATCCAGTGGGCCAATAGGAATGGATTTAAGTGTTCGACAAGCAAAACTGTTGTTGTCCATTTCTGTCGTATTCGTGGAGTACATCCAGACATGGATATATACATCAATGGTCAAGGTATCCCATGTGTAAGTGAAGCTAGATTTCTAGTGTTGATCTTTGATGTAGGCTTACATGTGTTCCTCACTTGGAAGCCTTAAAAGTAAAATATCCTGAGGCTCTGAATCTTTTGAAAGTTTTGTCCCATACATCATGGGGGCCAGACCGTAAAACTCTTTTAATTATACAAGGCCTTAATTTTAAAAAAAAATTAGCTATGGATGTGAAATATACCCCTCAGCCACCCCAAGCCAATTAAAAGTTTTAGATTCTATACACCATGCTGGTATCAGATTGTCACCATGAGCCTTTAGAACTTCGCCTATTCGAAGCCGCCTTGTTGACGCTGGAGAATTGCCTTTAGACCTTTACCGGAAGTCTTCTATTGTTTGGTATTGGTTTAGGCTGCAAAGACTTCTTAATTCTTTAGCCTGTCGGACTGCAAACCTTGTAAGGCATAGTGGATATTTTCAGTTGCACCCAAAATCTCCTCAACCTTATGATATCTGGGTAAAAACATTAGTAGACATTTTAGATATAGGAAGAAATAAAGTGCTCCCATGTAGGATATCATTAACCCCTCCATGGAAATTACCGGATATATCTTTTTGTAAATATTTTATTGGTGTAAAAAAGAACATGACTGACTATGAAGCCAGGTTGCTCTTTATAAAACATGTTGAAGAACACAGGGCATCGACTTTTATATATACTGGCGGCTCCAAATCTGATGCTGGTGTTGGATATGGAGTACAGTGAACCCTCGCTACTTCGCGGTTCGACCATCGCGGATTCACCACTTCGCGGGTTTTTTCCATAACCCATATATATATACATATCGCGGATTTTCCGGAAATTTCGAAAATACCGCGAAATCTGAAGACCCCCAAATACGATATTTCGTTACCTGTAATTCCATTAATACTGTAATTAGTAATATCTGCTCTTACTGATTGTTCATTGCATTACATATGATATATAATTCAGCACAGAAAGAAATAAAACACGAAAAGAGAATGTGATCATACGATAATACAGTACTGTATACAGTACGTAGTAAAATTAAATCGAACATGAAACGCAAATCAGATGCAGTCATACCATATTAGAATGGTGTAAGGCTGCTGTTGGCTACTACTGTACTACAAATGTAATGGATGTGCTTCTTTTCCATGAATCTTTTGTATGTATATGTACGCAGTACTGCATCCAATAATATTCTTTGTTGCAAATTTCACATTTCGAATAAGCGTACGAGAGAGAGAGAGAGAGAGAGAGAGAGAGAGAGAGAGAGAGAGAGAGAGAGAGAGAGAGAGAGAATAGCATACGTAAAGCTACTGTATTATTATTATTGTTATTATTATTATTATTGTTGTTGTTGTTGTTAATAAAATTATTATTGTTACAGTATTATTATTATCATTATTATTATTACTGTATTACAGTATTATCATACGATAATTCAGTACTGTATACAGTACGTAGTAAAATTAAATCGAACATGAAACGCAAATCAGATGCAGTCATACCATATTAGAATGGTGTAAGGCTGCTGATGGCTACTACTGTACTACAAATGTAATGGATGTGCTTCTTTTCCATGAATCTTTTGTATGTATATGTACGCAGTACTGCATCCAATAATATTTTGTTGCAAAAATCACATTTCGAATAAGCGTACGAGAGAGAGAGAGAGAGAGAGAGAGAGAGAGAGAGAGAGAGAGAGAGAGAGAGAGAGAGAGAGAGAGAGAGACACATCCTATAAAAGAATAAAATAGCATACGTAAAGCTATTATTATTATTGTTATTATTATTATTGTTGTTGTTGTTAATAAAATTATTATTGTTATTATTATTATCATTATTATTATTATTATTACTGTATTATTATCATACGATAATTCAGTACTGTATACAGTACTTAGTAAAATTAAATCGAACATGAAACGCAAATCAGATGCAGTCATACAATATTAGAATGGTGTAAGGCTGCTGATGGCTACTACTGTACTAAAAATGGAATGGATGTGCTTCTTTTCCATGAATCTTTTGTAAGTATACGTACGTAGTACTGCATCCAATAATATTCTTTGTTGCAAAAATCACATTTCGAATAAGCGTACGAGAGAGAGAGAGAGAGAGAGAGAGAGAGAGAGAGAGAGAGAGAGAGAGAGAGAGAGAGAGAGAGAGAGAGAGACACACACACACACACATCCTACAAAAGAATAAAATAGCATACGTAAAGCTATTATTATTGTTATTATTATTATTATTGTTGTTGTTGTTAATAAAATTATGATTGTTATTATTATTATTATTATTACTGTATTATTATCATTATTTATTATTATTATTATTAATACTGTACGTACGGTATGCGCGGGGTATCTTGTACTTTGAGTTGGTAACCTACGCATCATATACTGTAAGACGGGTTGTGATTGGTTCAAGCGCTGATAGATGACGAATCAGAACTCAAGTTATGTTATCTACCCTGTGATTGGTGTTTTGCCTGCATCTCCAGCTTCCAGCATCTAGGTTCTCGCGGGCCCGGGTCGTCCACTTTCTCTTACGGCGTATCGCTGAGTAGACGTTCTTAAGTTTGTGAAGTTTAATCTGTCCTGTGTGCGACCTTTTTAAGTTGAACTTTTTGTTAAATCCTACCGTACAATGCCTCCCAAGCGTTCTGCTTCTACTAAGGCTGGTAGTGAGCATAAACGCCACCGAAGGATGATGACGATTGCTGAGAAGGTTACGCTTCTCGATATGTTAAAAGACGGTAGAAGTTACGCGGCCGCAGCGCGCCATTTTGGAATCAACGAATCTACTGTTCGCTATATCAAGAAGGACGAGGCGAACATTAGAAAGACGGCTGCAATCACCTTTAGCAGATCAGCGAAGCGAGTCGTTACAACGCGTAATAAAACGATCGTACGCATGGAAGGTGGTTTAGCTGTGTGGATTGCCGACTGCCGGAAGAAGAACATAGCCTTGGATACGAAAACCATCCGAATAAAGGCTTTGAGCTTGTATGAGAATTTTGCTGCAAAGGAACCTCAAGACGACGACGGCAACCATGCTGAAGAAGATGATGATGCAGATGATCCTCAACCAGGGACATCCACTGATTCCCAGCCTCAGAAACAATGTTTTTCCGCCAGCAAAGGATGGTTCGCGAAGTTTCAGAAACGCTTCGCCCTGAAAAGCGTTTCCCTGCATGGCGAGGCTGCTTCGGCTGACACTGCCGCTGCTGAAACTTACGCGAACCAGACATTCAAGAATATTATCGCCGAAGGTGGATACAAGCCGGAAAAAGTGTTTAATATGGATGAGACCGGCTTGTTTTGGAAGAGAATGCCGTCGCAAACTTTCCTGTTCAAAGAGGAAGCCAAAGCCTCTGGCTTTAAAGCATTCAAGGATCGCGTTACCCTCGTGATGTGTGGCAATGCTGCTGGATTTTTGCTAAAGCCGGGGCTTATTTATAAGTCGAAAAATCCTCACGCTTTGAAAAATAAAAATAAGAATCTCCTTCCCGTGTACTGGATGCATAATCCAAAAGCATGGATTACGAAGATGCTGACCTCCAACTGGTTCCATCAGTGTTTTATCCCGCAAGTCAGCAAATATCTCTTAGAGAAGGGCTTGCCATTCAAGATCCTTCTCCTTATGGATAACGCTGGTGGACACGCAACTGACCTGTCGCATGAGGGCATTCAGGTTGAGTTCCTGCCACCCAACACCACGTCATTAATTCAACCGATGGACCAGGGGGTTATCAGGGCGTTCAAGGCCCTCTACACGAAGAATACCTTGGCGGACCTCGTTGCATGTGTGGATGCTGCCCAAGATGATGAGGATGAAGATTTTAACTTTAAGGCGTACTGGCGGCAGTACACCATAGCCACGTGCCTGCAGAATATTCAGAAGGCACTGCAAGAGATGAAACCTGCAACCGTGAATGCGAGCTGGAAGAAGTTGTGGCCCCAGATTGTTCACGACAACGAGGGATTTACACCTGCTGAAATCCAACACTCTGCAATACGCAAATCTGTGCAGTTGGCTGCCATAATTGGAGGTGACGGGTTTGGCGACATGACGACTGAAGACGTCGACGAGTTGTTGGACTGCCATTCCCAGCCCCTAACTGACGCAGACTTCGAAGACCTGACGAAATCGGCAAGCGAAGAAAAGAGTGAAACCCAGGAAGAGACCCAAGAAAATGTCGAAGAAACGGGCTTAACATTAGAACGGCTTGCCAAGGCCTGCAACCATGCGAAGGAGTTGAAAGAAATGTTGCAAGAGTGGGACGAGGATATGGTTCGGTCAATGCAATTCTTCAACAAGGTTGATGACATAATGACTCCCTACAAGATGCTCTTAGATCGAAAAAAGAAGCAGCGGCAACAACTTCCGATCACAATGTTCTTCCAGCCTCGCAAAAAAGAGCCAGTTCCTCCTGCTAGTACGCCTTCGGAAGAAATTGAAGAAGTTTCCCAGGAAGAAGTTGAAGAGGTGTCCCAGGAAAAGACACCTCCGTCTGAAGAGACGTAAAATACTACCTGGCTGCACAGTAGAAGACATCATCAGCTTCATCATCATCATTTCTACTGTGCAGCAAATTCATCGCCATCATCATTCAAGTTTTTCTTGAACTTCTTTCGTGGTGAGTACAGTAACAATCTTTATTTTTTACTTTAATATTCTCACATTCTAATATTTGTGCCTGTTTTATAGTTTAGTACTGTATGCATTAAGTTAAAGGGAAGGTTTTAAAAGTCTACATGTTGTAACTTATCATATTTTTTTTGTTTAAAATTTACATTTGTACGTACGTAAAACAATCTCTCTCTCTCTCTCTCTCTCTCTCTCTCTCTCTCTCTCTCTCTCTCTCTCTCTCTCTCTCTCTCTCTCTCTCTCTCTCTCTCTCGTAAATTGTTTTCCTGCTTTGCTACGTACAGTATGTACTGTATGATTTTATATAGATACGGTAAATTATATTTGTACTAATAACATATTTTGTAAATGCTTTTACTGTAAATATCATAATTTATCACTTTCATCATGCGCGTTAAATGCCTTCTTTGTTCTGAGCGTGGTTGTTTACTGAGCGTACAGTACTTTATGACGCCGTCGTTTCAGGCGGCGTCATAAAGAAAAACATTTCATTTGGAAGTCCTAAGAAAAATTAAGTACGTAAAACATTGGTAATAAGAAAATCAACATACTGTATAATCAATATAATCAATGCAAAAACTAACCTATACATATATGTGTACACTAAATGAGTTTGTTTCTTCATTATGATCAGAGATTAACATAAACAAAACATTGGTTGCCATTTTTTATCGTGCTTTTTAGGTGTTTAGGAAACGCATGATATAAAATCGCCTTTAATATTTGTGCCTGTTTTAGTTTAGGGTACTGTAGTACATGCATTAAGTGTTCTGTACATTAAAGGGTGGTTTGTTAACAGTACTACGTACAAGGGAAGGTTTTAAAACTCTGAATATACATGTTAAATAAATAGGTAAATATGATGTCACTACTTCGCGGATTTTCACCTATCGCGGCCGGGTCTGGAACCTATCTACCGCGATAAACGAGGGTTCACTGTACATTATATATTAGTGCTTTTAATTTTAGAGGTGCACATCCTCTAGCATCCTCTATATTTACTGCCAAACTATATGGTGTACTAACAGCTATTGAGAAAATAGAGTCAAAATACGAGGGCAACTTTGCCATTTTAAGTGATGCAAGAAGTGTCCTGCAAGCTTTAGAAGTTTTTAATTCCAATAATCGTTTAGTTTTAAAGATTTTAGAGTGGCTTCTAATTATTGGCATGAAAGGTATAACAGTTCAATTTTACTGGGTTCTGGCACACGTTGGTGTGTCTGGAAATGAGAAGGCTTATTTACTGGCAAAAAATGCTGCAGCAGAGTTGTTACTAAGAAGGTATCCCATTACCAGTAATGATTGGCAACAGCATTGGGATAGTTTACTTGAAAACGAGATGAGAAAAATAAGTAATGTTATATCCCCTTGGAGGTATAATGTGATGCCCCCGAAAGTGGGAGACGACTACTTGTCGTCTCTGCATTGGCCACACTCGGATGACACAAGTTTTTACTGGCTGGCCAACGCCAACCATATTGCGACGACTGTTAGATATCCTTGACAGAGGCATTTGTTGACTGAATGCCCCACTTATAGCACAGAAAAAAAAAATAGATATCTGTTTGAGGCTCGAGGTGAGAGGATGGCAGGTTCATCCTTGCCAAGATTCTTGGACAGAATGTGTAGTACAAGGCTAGCGGCATTTTTAAATTTATTTAAGAAGCAGGTCTTTTGAAAGTTATTTAACTCTTATGATGACATATTTGCTGGTATGGTTTTAATTGAAATTTCTTTTATTCTTCATTTATGATGAATGATATCGGCATCAATGACCTTTGATATCAGGATGCCAGAAAACTTTAAATCATTCATTCATTCATTCGGTACTAGTAGGCCAAGAGGAAGCTGAAAGAGATAAAAAAAAACAGGATCAGTGACAGTGATGAAGAAAATGATTAAATTTAGCAAATACAAAATGTAAAGTAAAAAAAAATTACAAAGTTAGAAAAGGCAAAAAAAAATTAAGTTTAATTCTAAGTTTTTTGTAAAGTTGTGTTAATATTTTCTGTGATTTGTTGATGTGTTTCATAAAGTTAAGTGTTAATCTTTTCTGCCCTTTATTAATGTGTTTTGTAAAGTTGAGTGTTTATGTTTTCTGCCATTTGTCATCATCCTCTTCTGCCCCGCCACTTTGCTATTGGACGTTGCCTCACTCCAAAGGTAAGGTTCCACATTTTTTTTACTGTATTTTCCATTTATTATTGCATTGTTGTACTGTCTGTTCTAGTTACAGTATACATTTAGTTTACAGGTTATTAATGGTTAGGTTATTATTGAATGATCCAAATGGTTGTATTTCATTGAGAATTATTACTAAGATCTGGGATTACTACCCTATATAGACCTGATATAGACCTCCAATAATATGAAGATTTTTTTTTTCTAAATAATTTTTTTGCCAGATATGACTTTTTTCATTATGGTAAAAAAAATAAACCCTAAAAATCAGGGGAAAAAAATAAAGAAAAAATATATGAAACAAAAACTGGAAAAAACGCCTTCATTTCTTTGTTTTATAATGTATTTTTAAGTTATATACCAAATTTCAATGCTATAGCTTTAGGACTAAGGGAGGCTATTGAATTTGATGGTCAATAAGTATATTTTTGAGATACGAGCATTCAAAGGTTTTCTTTGTATCTTTACAAAGACAGTATTAATGAATCATGATTATTATGAATTTCATGTTCTTTTTTGGGTATCAATAAAAGAAAACAAAGTTATTTATCATAATTTAGTCATAAATGAAGATCCTTTTGCTCAATATATTGCTTCTTTTGGCTCTTTTGAGGCAAGGCAGCCGCTCCTCTATCCACAACTCTCTCTCTCTCTCTCTCTCTCTCTCTCTCTCTCTCTCTCTCTCTCTCTCTCTCTCTCTCTCTCTCTCTCTCTCTCTCTCTGCACTACTGATATTACCCTCTTCTGAACTCTTAATAGAGCGAATTTTCTTCTTCCTTACGTTAGCAAGATGTTAAAATTGTCTTTTCCTCTTTGAAATGATAAAATTCTTTCCGAAAATGAGTGAATGTCAGAGGGTGTTCAAATTTTTTCTTTGTATTTTTACAAAGACAATATTAATAAATCCTGATTATTATGAATTTTATGTTCCTTCTTGGATGTTGATAAAGAAAAACAAAGTTAATTATCATAATTTACTCATAAACAAAGATCCTTTTGCTCAATATCTTGCTTCTTTTGCTAGTGTCCTGCAAGGCCGTTGCTTCTCCATTGAAACATTCTCTCTCTCTCTCTCTCTCTCTCTCTCCTCTCTCTCTCTCTCTCTCTCTCTCTCTCTCTCTCTCTCTCTCTCTCTCTCTCAAAAGAGCAAATTTTCTTTTATCTTATGTTAGCAAGATGTTGAAATAGTTTTCTCCTCTTTGAAATGATAAAATTCTTGCCAAAAACGAGAAAAACAAATGTAAAAATGAGGGAATGTCAGAGGTCATACTCAGGCATGTACTTTCTCTGAGGTTTGTGGTAGGACTGAAGGGCGGCGATGGGTGTAATACATCGTCTGTGACTTGTCGAAGTTATACGGATGCCATTGTTCACAATTTTTCTTACATTAAAATGTAATAATTCTTAAAATTTACAAAAACAGAAGAAATACTGCATTTCCTTGCAGGGAACAGTGTTTATGGTTTATTGAGTTACTTTTACTAATCTTGTAACTATGACAGTAAGAGGAATTTTGACAAAATATTCTGTATACGCATTCTCCATTGCCATAAGAAGCTCAGCGAATTTTTTCAGGATTTTGTGTTTTTCTTCCTATACCACCATATATTGCCATTCTGGCTGGCCCCCTTAATATTTTCTAATTCTGACCATTTTTCCTTTATTAGTAAATCATTTGTTTTCCTCAATTTCTGGTAACATTTTTGGAATTTATGATTTAATATAGCCCCAAAAGTTAATTGTTTATATACCATTGGAAAGATCTTATTAGAAGGAACATTTTGATGGGTATATGATCCTTTTAAGTTAATTTTAAAGGTAGATATAGGCATTTTTATTTCACGTACTCAGAGTTTATGGGTGGAAATTATCACCCTATCTAATGAAATAAGGCCTGAACTTCTCACTTGCTGCCAAGTTTCAAAGTGTCCTTCCAGACTTTTCTGATAATTCAAGGTGTTTACAATAAAACACAAGTGGGTGAATTAGGGTACATCTCATGCACACGGGAACACCATCCCCAGGCTGTGTATTACCTCCTTCTGTGTAGTAAGGAGGGTTCTAAACAAATTTAGGGCATCGCAAGATCCCTTGATGTCCCTAGTAGTTCAGTGGTGGCAACATGTAGAATGATTCCTTGGCCTTCTGCATATGCTCACAGAGCTCCCTACATGTATCGTTCTACTCAGATAATCACGTGGAGGCCTTCCATTGCTTGGTCTTCACAACCGGAGGTTATCCAGCAACCCCTTGGAAAGAAAGACTTTTGAGACTGGGGACAAAATGGCAGAATACCTCCGGGAAAACATCCGCTTTAGTAAATCAGACAAAGTGAACCGTTCTTTGTGGTTGGTATCGTGGTTGGTATCATGGAAGGGCGAATTGTTCCTTCATTGTCACTATACCAACAATAGGGGAGCTTTTGTTGTTCCTCAGAGAGGAAAACTGTTCGGTATTGGCAATGAAAGACTTGTTTTAAACTGAACGGAGTTAGTAATCCCTCCTCAATGAACGGTCTCTCCTCGTACAGGATTCTGAGCACACCTGCTCTCAGTCGGGAATCAGACCACCTCCTGAGAGCGTAGTGGAATACAGTATTGCGCTCACTGAAAGGAGACTGTCTTCGTCAAGCATCTGATCGTGACTTGGCCCAGAAGACGGTCTTTCTCCTTGCTCTGTCCTCTGCAAAGAGAGTCCATGAGCTACTGTATATGGTCTGTCCTATGACATCGCCCATTCATGGCGATTGGGGCAAGTGACGCTGATTCGTCCCGGAGTCATATCCAAGACCAAAATCCAGCTGGAGTGGATCTTAAGATCAGGCCCTTCCAGATTGAGAGTCTTGTTCTGTAACAAATGACCCAGACCAACCAATACTCTGCCCTGTGAGGGCAAGGAGAAAATGCTTAAAAAGAATCTCCAAAGCCCACCATCAGATCAGCAGGCTCTTGGTGAGCACGGGGAGAACCAGAGGAAGATTACAAAAAGCTCTATATCTTCCAGGATTAGACAGGAAATTGGGAGAGCCATGCATCCAGGCTCCTCATTTTCTATTCGTTGTCCCTGTGCTTATGAAGCCAGGAGTGTCAGGGCATTCCTGGCGTTCAAAAGAATTTCTCTGTAAATCAGGTTTTACGAGCGGGAGTGTGGAAATGGCAAACAGCAACCACCACCCACTACCTGCAAGGTATAATCCACAGGAACCTGGATACATTAACCATAGGTCCTGTGGTGGCTGCACAAAACGTGGTCAATAACTCCTCGGCTCCCATGTAGGACAAGAAGCAGTTGGTTGAGGGCAGATGTTGCCCGCAAATAAGTCTAGGATGAATGTGTGAGTGACTGGCCTCTTCTTATTTCATCCTCCCCTTTCTTGGGGTTCAGCATCAGAGAAACTCATCAAGCTGACCTCTGACTGTAGGTGGGTACCATGCCCTTTGTGCATCCTAATATATGTTGATATTTTTTGGCTCAAGCCATGTCGTCCTGATGGAAGGTTCCTTTAGGTAGCTTTCTAAGGGATATTTGGCTACAGTGATATTCCCAGAGAATTGACCTTAGGTCTCCAGAATTCTAACTCCTGGCGCGAATATCCTTAAAATTTTTCTTAAGGATATCGCATAATATCAGGGGACGTATATTTTGATACGAAACATGGCAATCTTCACCCCGAATAGCGTTTTCGCTTCAAGGGGGAAGAGTGGCGATATTGAAGGGGAGCCGTTATCAAGGTTACCCTTCCTCCCATACTATTACAAGGCTCCAAGGTGGCGCTCATTCCTTATTTGGTAGCGATCTCGCACGGTAGTTTTCCCTGTTGTCTAACGTTCTTGATCATTCTTGAGAGGATTTTTTATGCATTCTCCAGCATCTTCTGCCTCTGGAAAGTTGAGTATTTAATCTTTACAGCGTATAATTTTTTAGCTCCTTCACAGTGAAATTAATATAATTTAATGTTTTATGGAGCGTGGCCGGTCACCGGAGGCTGTTGTTGTTCGTCATGCATGCTTTATTTAGTCAGCAGAACGACATTCCCGGTTTTTAGCTTTAATAAATTATAGCTATTTAGGCACAATTATACAAGTGAAGATATGATTATGCATACAATTTTCCTCTTCCTCTTATGTCGATCGTATACGTTAGAGTTTCGGCAATATAGGTAACTGAGATCTCAACCCGCGCTAGGCTACCTAGCTTAGGCGCTTTAGTAAACTTTCATACATTATCCCTGTTTACCCTCGTGTATCGTTTTATCAATTCAACAGGAGATAGTATATCTCCTAGAATTAATTATATAACTCGATACTCGTCTCCTGTGGAGATTTAAGGGTAATCCCTCCTTCCCTCCGAGTGTCACCATAGGCAACAACCCTATCTTGGTCTTGCCATAGAGTAGTACACTCCGGCTTGACTAGGCTAGTGTTTCCTGTCTCCCCCCCTTGCTGGTGAGTATCCCTGCTTGGGTTTTCGACAGAACCTAAGAGTATTCAGTCTTTATGCCAGCGGCTGAGCTGCAGGGTGAGTAGTCATCCCCCTGCTGGCTTCTAGTTGCCGGCAGGGGGATGACTACTCACCTGCATTCTAGAAGACAAGTCTTGTTTCGGCAGACCCTAGGTTGAAGAATAAATATTCTTCTGTCGCCTTGGATGGCGCCGATATTGAAACGGAAGTTTCACTCCCGTTTGGAAATGGCAGCAATCCTGCCGCCTTCTCCTAACACTTTCGGCAGACCCTAGGTTGAAGAATAGATATTCTTCTGCTGCCTAGGATGGCGCCGATATTGAAACGGAAGTTTCACTCCCGTTTGGAAATGGCCGCAATCCTGCCGCCTTCTAATAACACTTTCGGCAGACCTTAGGGTGAAGAATAGATATTCTTCTGCTGCCTAGGATGGCGCCGATATTGAAACCAAGTTTCACTCCCGTTTGGAAATGGCAGCAATCCTGCCGCCTTCTCCTAACACTTTCGGCAGACCTTAGGTTGAAGAATAGATATTCTTCTGCTGCCTAGGATGGCGCCGATATTGAAACTAAGTTTCACTCCCGTTTGGAAATGGCAGCAATCCTGCCGCCTTCTCCTAACACTTTCGGCAGACCCTAGGTTGAAGAATAGATATTCTTCTGCTGCCTAGGATGGCGCCGATATTGAAACGGAAGTTTCACTCCCGTTTGGAAATGGCAGCAATCCTGCCGCCTTCTCCTAACACTTTCGGCAGACCTTAGGTTGAAGAATAGATATTCTTCTGCCGCCTAGGATGGCGCCGATATTGAAACTAAGTTTCACTCCTGTTTGGAAATGGCGGCAATCCTGCCGTCTTCTCCTAACACTTTCGGCAGACCCTAGGTTGAAGAATAGATATTCTTCTGCCGCCTAGGATGGCGCCGATATTGAAACTAAGTTTCACTCCTGTTTTTGGAAATGGCGGCAATCCTGCCGTCTTCTCCTAACACTTTCGGCAGACCTTAGGTTGAAGAATAGATATTCTTCTGCTGCCTAGGATGGCGCCGATATTGAAACTAAGTTTCACTCCTGTTTGGAAATGGCGGCAATCCTGCCGTCTACTCCTAACACTTTCGGCAGACCCTAGGTTGAAGAATAGATATTCTTGTGCCGCCTAGGATGGCGCCGATATTGAAACTAAGTTTCACTCCTGTTTGGAAATGGCGGCAATCCTGCCGTCTTCTCCTAACACTTTCGGCAGACCTTAGGTTGAAGAATAGATATTCTTCTGCTGCCTAGGATGGCGCCGATATTGAAACTAAGTTTCACTCCTGTTTGGAAATGGCGGCAATCCTGCCGTCTTCTAACACTTTCGGCAGACCTTAGGTTGAAGAATAGATATTCTTCTGCCGCCTAGGATGGCGCCGATATTGAAACTAAGTTTCACTCCTGTTTGGAAATGGCGGCAATCCTGCCGTCTTCTCCTAACACTTTCGGCAGACCTTAGGTTGAAGAATAGATATTCTTCTGCCGCCTAGGATGGCGCCGATATTGAAACTAAGTTTCACTCCTGTTTGGAAATGGCGGCAATCCTGCCGTCTTCTCCTAACACTTTCGGCAGACCTTAGGTTGAAGAATAGATATTCTTCTGCCGCCTAGGATGGCGCCGATATTGAAACTAAGTTTCACTCCTGTTTGGAAATGGCAGCAATCCTGCCGCCTTCTCCTAACACTTTCGGCAGACCTTAGGTTGAAGAATAGATATTCTTCTGCCGCCTAGGATGGCGCCGATATTGAAACTAAGTTTCACTCCTGTTTGGAAATGGCAGCAATCCTGCCGCCTTCTCCTAACACTTTCGGCAGACCTTAGGTTGAAGAATAGATATTCTTCTGCCGCCTAGGATGGCGCCGATATTGAAAGGAAGTTTCACTCCCGTTTGGAAATGGCGGCAATCCTGCCGTCTTCTCCTAACACTTTCGGCAGACCTTAGGTTGAAGAATAGATATTCTTCTGCCGCCTAGGATGGCGCCGATATTGAAAGGAAGTTTCACTCCCGTTTGGAAATGGCGGCAATCCTGCCGTCTTCTCCTAACACTTTCGGCAGACCTTAGGTTGAAGAATAGATATTCTTCTGCCGCCTAGGATGGCGCCGATATTGAAAGGAAGTTTCACTCCCGTTTGGAAATGGCGGCAATCCTGCCGTCTTCTCCTAACACTTTCGGCAGACCTTAGGTTGAAGAATAGATATTCTTCTGCCGCCTAGGATGGCGCCGATATTGAAAGGAAGTTTCACTCCCGTTTGGAAATGGCGGCAATCCTGCCGTCTTCTCCTAACACTTTCGGCAGACCTTAGGTTGAAGAATAGATATTCTTCTGCCGCCTAGGATGGCGCCGATATTGAAAGGAAGTTTCACTCCCGTTTGGAAATGGCGGCAATCCTGCCGTCTTCTCCTAACACTTTCGGCAGACCTTAGGTTGAAGAATAGATATTCTTCTGCCGCCTAGGATGGCGCCGATATTGAAAGGAAGTTTCACTCCCGTTTGGAAATGGCGGCAATCCTGCCGTCTTCTCCTAACACTTTCGGCAGACCCTAGGTTGAAGAATAGATATTCTTCTGCTGCCTAGGATGGCGCCGATATTGAAACTAAGTTTCACTCCTGTTTGGAAATGGCGGCAATCCTGCCGTCTTCTCCTAACACTTTCAGCAGACCTTAGGTTGAAGAATAGATATTCTTCTGCCGCCTAGGATGGCGCCGATATTGAAACTAAGTTTCACTCCTGTTTGGAAATGGCGGCAATCCTGCCGTCTTCTCCTAACACTTTCGGCAGACCTTAGGTTGAAGAATAGATATTCTTCTGCCGCCTCGGATGGCGCCGATATTGAAACTAAGTTTCACTCCTGTTTGGAAATGGCGGCAATCCTGCCGTCTTCTCCTAACACTTTCGGCAGACCTTAGGTTGAAGAATAGATATTCTTCTGCCGCCTAGGATGGCGCCGATATTGAAACTAAGTTTCACTCCTGTTTGGAAATGGCGGCAATCCTGCCGTCTTCTCCTAACACTTTCGGCAGACCTTAGGTTGAAGAATAGATATTCTTCTGCCGCCTAGGATGGCGCCGATATTGAAACTAAGTTTCACTCCTGTTTGGAAATGGCGGCAATCCTGCCGTCTTCTCCTAACACTTTCGGCAGACCTTAGGTTGAAGAATAGATATTCTTCTGCCGCCTAGGATGGCGCCGATATTGAAACTAAGTTTCACTCCTGTTTGGAAATGGCGGCAATCCTGCCGCCTTCTCCTAACACTTTCGGCAGACCTTAGGTTGAAGAATAGATATTCTTCTGCTGCCTAGGATGGCGCCGATATTGAAACTAAGTTTCACTCCTGTTTGGAAATGGCGGCAATCCTGCCGTCTTCTCCTAACACTTTCGGCAGACCTTAGGTTGAAGAATAGATATTCTTCTGCCGCCTAGGATGGCGCCGATATTGAATCTAAGTTTCACTCCTGTTTGGAAATGGCGGCAATCCTGCCGTCTTCTCCTAACACTTTCGGCAGACCTTAGGTTGAAGAATAGATATTCTTCTGCCGCCTAGGATGGCGCCGATATTGAAACTAAGTTTCACTCCTGTTTGGAAATGGCGGCAATCCTGCCGCCTTCTCCTAACACTTTCGGCAGACCTTAGGTTGAAGAATAGATATTCTTCTGCTGCCTAGGATGGCGCCGATATTGAAACTAAGTTTCACTCCTGTTTGGAAATGGCGGCAATCCTGCCGTCTTCTCCTAACACTTTCGGCAGACCTTAGGTTGAAGAATAGATATTCTTCTGCCGCCTAGGATGGCGCCGATATTGAAACTAAGTTTCACTCCTGTTTGGAAATGGCGGCAATCCTGCCGTCTTCTCCTAACACTTTCGGCAGACCTTAGGTTGAAGAATAGATATTCTTCTGCCGCCTAGGATGGCGCCGATATTGAAACTAAGTTTCACTCCTGTTTGGAAATGGCGGCAATCCTGCCGTCTTCTCCTAACACTTTCGGCAGACCTTAGGTTGAAGAATAGATATTCTTCTGCCGCCTAGGATGGCGCCGATATTGAAACTAAGTTTCACTCCTGTTTGGAAATGGCGGCAATCCTGCCGCCTTCTCCTAACACTTTCGGCAGACCTTAGGTTGAAGAATAGATATTCTTCTGCTGCCTAGGATGGCGCCGATATTGAAACTAAGTTTCACTCCTGTTTGGAAATGGCGGCAATCCTGCCGTCTTCTCCTAACACTTTCGGCAGACCTTAGGTTGAAGAATAGATATTCTTCTGCCGCCTAGGATGGCGCCGATATTGAAACTAAGTTTCACTCCTGTTTGGAAATGGCGGCAATCCTGCCGCCTTCTCCTAACACTTTCGGCAGACCTTAGGTTGAAGAATAGATATTCTTCTGCTGCCTAGGATGGCGCCGATATTGAAACTAAGTTTCACTCCTGTTTGGAAATGGCGGCAATCCTGCCGTCTTCTCCTAACACTTTCGGCAGACCTTAGGTTGAAGAATAGATATTCTTCTGCCGCCTAGGATGGCGCCGATATTGAAACTAAGTTTCACTCCTGTTTGGAAATGGCAGCAATCCTGCCGCCTTCTCCTAACACTTTCGGCAGACCTTAGGTTGAAGAATAGATATTCTTCTGCCGCCTAGGATGGCGCCGATATTGAAACTAAGTTTCACTCCTGTTTGGAAATGGCGGCAATCCTGCCGTCTTCTCCTAACACTTTCGGCAGACCTTAGGTTGAAGAATAGATATTCTTCTGCCGCCTAGGATGGCGCCGATATTGAAACTAAGTTTCACTCCTGTTTGGAAATGGCGGCAATCCTGCCGCCTTCTCCTAACACTTTCGGCAGACCTTAGGTTGAAGAATAGATATTCTTCTGCTGCCTAGGATGGCGCCGATATTGAAACTAAGTTTCACTCCTGTTTGGAAATGGCGGCAATCCTGCCGTCTTCTCCTAACACTTTCGGCAGACCTTAGGTTGAAGAATAGATATTCTTCTGCCGCCTAGGATGGCGCCGATATTGAAACTAAGTTTCACTCCTGTTTGGAAATGGCGGCAATCCTGCCGTCTTCTCCTAACACTTTCGGCAGACCTTAGGTTGAAGAATAGATATTCTTCTGCCGCCTAGGATGGCGCCGATATTGAAACTAAGTTTCACTCCTGTTTGGAAATGGCGGCAATCCTGCCGCCTTCTCCTAACACTTTCGGCAGACCTTAGGTTGAAGAATAGATATTCTTCTGCTGCCTAGGATGGCGCCGATATTGAAACTAAGTTTCACTCCTGTTTGGAAATGGCGGCAATCCTGCCGTCTTCTCCTAACACTTTCGGCAGACCTTAGGTTGAAGAATAGATATTCTTCTGCCGCCTAGGATGGCGCCGATATTGAAACTAAGTTTCACTCCTGTTTGGAAATGGCGGCAATCCTGCCGTCTTCTCCTAACACTTTCGGCAGACCTTAGGTTGAAGAATAGATATTCTTCGGCCGCCTAGGATGGCGCCGATATTGAAACTAAGTTTCACTCCTGTTTGGAAATGGCGGCAATCCTGCCGTCTTCTCCTAACACTTTCGGCAGACCTTAGGTTGAAGAATAGATATTCTTCTGCCGCCTAGGATGGCGCCGATATTGAAACTAAGTTTCACTCCTGTTTGGAAATGGCGGCAATCCTGCCGCCTTCTCCTAACACTTTCGGCAGACCTTAGGTTGAAGAATAGATATTCTTCTGCTGCCTAGGATGGCGCCGATATTGAAACTAAGTTTCACTCCTGTTTGGAAATGGCGGCAATCCTGCCGTCTTCTCCTAACACTTTCGGCAGACCTTAGGTTGAAGAATAGATATTCTTCTGCCGCCTAGGATGGCGCCGATATTGAAACTAAGTTTCACTCCTGTTTGGAAATGGCGGCAATCCTGCCGCCTTCTCCTAACACTTTCGGCAGACCTTAGGTTGAAGAATAGATATTCTTCTGCTGCCTAGGATGGCGCCGATATTGAAACTAAGTTTCACTCCTGTTTGGAAATGGCGGCAATCCTGCCGTCTTCTCCTAACACTTTCGGCAGACCTTAGGTTGAAGAATAGATATTCTTCTGCCGCCTAGGATGGCGCCGATATTGAAACTAAGTTTCACTCCTGTTTGGAAATGGCAGCAATCCTGCCGCCTTCTCCTAACACTTTCGGCAGACCTTAGGTTGAAGAATAGATATTCTTCTGCCGCCTAGGATGGCGCCGATATTGAAACTAAGTTTCACTCCTGTTTGGAAATGGCGGCAATCCTGCCGTCTTCTCCTAACACTTTCGGCAGACCCTAGGTTGAAGAATAGATATTCTTCTGCCGCCTAGGATGGCGCCGATATTGAAACTAAGTTTCACTCCTGTTTGGAAATGGCGGCAATCCTGCCGTCTTCTCCTAACACTTTCGGCAGACCTTAGGTTGAAGAATAGATATTCTTCTGCCGCCTAGGATGGCGCCGATATTGAAACTAAGTTTCACTCCTGTTTGGAAATGGCGGCAATCCTGCCGTCTTCTCCTAACACTTTCGGCAGACCCTAGGTTGAAGAATAGATATTCTTGTGCCGCCTAGGATGGCGCCGATATTGAAACTAAGTTTCACTCCTGTTTGGAAATGGCAGCAATCCTGCCGCCTTCTCCTAACACTTTCGGCAGACCTTAGGTTGAAGAATAGATATTCTTCTGCCGCCTAGGATGGCGCCGATATTGAAACTAAGTTTCACTCCTGTTTGGAAATGGCGGCAATCCTGCCGTCTTCTCCTAACACTTTCGGCAGACCCTAGGTTGAAGAATAGATATTCTTCTGCCGCCTAGGATGGCGCCGATATTGAAACTAAGTTTCACTCCTGTTTGGAAATGGCGGCAATCCTGCCGTCTTCTCCTAACACTTTCGGCAGACCCTAGGTTGAAGAATAGATATTCTTCTGCCGCCTAGGATGGCGCCGATATTGAAACTAAGTTTCACTCCTGTTTGGAAATGGCGGCAATCCTGCCGTCTTCTCCTAACACTTTCGGCAGACCTTAGGTTGAAGAATAGATATTCTTCTGCTGCCTAGGATGGCGCCGATATTGAAACTAAGTTTCACTCCTGTTTGGAAATGGCGGCAATCCTGCCGTCTTCTCCTAACACTTTCGGCAGACCCTAGGTTGAAGAATAAATATTCTTCTGCCGCCTAGGATGGCGCCGATATTGAAACTAAGTTTCACTCCTGTTTGGAAATGGCGGCAATCCTGCCGTCTTCTCCTAACACTTTCGGCAGACCTTAGGTTGAAGAATAGATATTCTTCTGCTGCCTAGGATGGCGCCGATATTGAAATTAAGTTTCACTCCTGTTTGGAAATGGCGGCAATCCTGCCGTCTTCTCCTAACACTTTCGGCAGACCTTAGGTTGAAGAATAAATATTCTTCTGCCGCCTAGGATGGCGCCGATATTGAAACTAAGTTTCACTCCTGTTTGGAAATGGCGGCAATCCTGCCGTCTTCTCCTAACACTTTCGGCAGACCTTAGGTTGAAGAATAGATATTCTTCTGCCGCCTAGGATGGCGCCGATATTGAAACTAAGTTTCACTCCTGTTTGGAAATGGCGGCAATCCTGCTGTCTTCTCCTAACACTTTCGGCAGACCTTAGGTTGAAGAATAGATATTCTTCTGCCGCCTTGGATGGCGCCGATATTGAAACTAAGTTTCACTCCAGTTTGGAAATGGCGGCAATCCTGCCGTCTTCTCCTAACACTTTCGGCAGACCTTAGGTTGAAGAATAGATATTCTTCTGCCGCCTAGGATGGCGCCGATATTGAAACGAAGTTTCACTCCCGTTTGGAAATGGCGGCAATCCTGCCGCTTTCTCCTAACACTTTCGGCAGACCCTAGGTTGAAGAATAGATATTCTTCTGCCGCCTAGGATGGCGCCGATATTGAAACGAAGTTTCACCCCTGTTTGGAAATGGCTGCAATCCTACCGCCTTCTCCTAAAACTACATACAAGACCCTTTCCCTGCCTCTCTCTGTTCTTTAGTGATAGCCTAGCTATCTAAACTCTTTGGCCGTCGTCCTACATTCTCCCCGCTTGCTGGGTAGATAGTAGTGCCAGCCGGGTTCCTACATAGGCGGCTTGTTAGCCGCTCTGACTTTCCCCTACGGGCGCAAGGCTCCGGGAAAGGTTGTGTCGGCTATGACGGCTGCCGGTGGGAGACCCCTTTTGCCTTTGAGTGTTCTTCAGTCCTCCCTTGGACTGCCTTCCACATCCCTGAATCCGGCAGCGCCGGCAACAGATCTTATGGCTGGGTGGAAGCTTGAATGATTCATTATTCCCTTCCATTTGAACCCTCATTCTGGAAGAAGGCAGTAAGGTTATATACCTACACCCTTATTTACTGTACATACATTAATAAGGCAGCCCTTCATTCCATGCTTTCTCTCTTTCTGTCGGCTAGTGCCGCCAGGTACTCGCCGGCTGGACCGGTGCCACCAGGTACTAACCCAACCGGCAGCATGCCAGTTGGACAGGTGCCACCAGGTACTAACCGCCGGCTGGACCGGTGCTGCCAGCATGCCGGTTGGACAGGTGCCGCCAGGTACTAGCCTAGCCGGCAACATGCCGGCTGAACTACAGTACAGTGGAACCTCTACATCCGAACGTATCTACATCCGAATTTTCCAACATCCGAAGTAAAATTCGAGCAAATTTTTGACTCTACACCCGAATTTTATTTCGACACACGAAGTAAGCAATTTTCGTTGTACCGGTTGTATCCGAATTTTTCAACACGCTAAGTACAATTCGAACACGTTTCTACTCTACACCCGAATTTTTTTTTCGACACCCGAAGTAAACAATACTCGTACGCGTAGTCGGTGCTCATAGCGCCTGATGTGTTTTTTATTTCCGCCGATAGAAGGCAGCACTTCGACCTCGGAGGGACCCTCAATTAGCGTGGCTTGGGACATTCCTCTGTTCTCTCGGCTTCATGTGGTTGTGCCCTGTGCGTTCTGCTATTAACTGTGTTTTAATCGTGATTTTTTACGTTCATCCTTTTACGGTATTTTATGTAAATCATGGGTCCTAAAAGGCTTAGTTTCGCAAGTGGTAGTGATGGTGGTGAGAAAAGGAATAAGGGAATGCTTTCTTTAGAAGTAAAGCAAGGAATTATTGAAAAGCATGAGTGAACTTGCAATAGGTTCGGCGCAAATAAAAGAGGTGTTAGGAAAATATCAAGACGTGGTTGACTTCATCGACAAATACCATCCAAAGAAATTGCAGGTTTGTCGTGTAGTTGCGCAGTTTGATGATGTTTCCCTAACTTATTTTCGAAACATTCTGAAAAGCTGTACCAAGCAACTTTCTATCGATAGCTTCTTTAAAAAAACTACGAAGCGAACTCGTGATGAAGAGGAAGGAAGTGGTTCAAAGAAAACAGCAAAGAGTGAAGAGAAAAAAATTCAATCAATTTCAAGTGTAGAGAGTGAAAGTGATTAAAATTAATCATCAAAAAGAAAAAAAGAAAATGTGAAAAAAAATATAAAATATAAAAATAAAAAAAAATAAGCTAAGTTATGTTAAAGTTCACTTAGTGTAAGTTAGAATAAGTTACGGTAGTGTACGCTTTTCGTAGTTAACCTCTCTACCTCCTCGCCGCCCGTCCGTCTCCTCTCTGCGTAGCAAGATCAACAACACCTGCGCTGGAGTTTCTAAGGTAAAGTGACGCTAAAAACCCGTTTCCTATTTATCATTTTTTGATAATTCTTCTTTTTTACATGTCTATTATCTAATTTAGTGTGCATTATTCTCATGGGAAATTATGTGTAGTAGTTTATTAAGAAGTTATCATAGGTTTTTGGGCTCAACCACGGATTAATCCTATTTCAATGTATTCTTATGGGAAAATTCGTTTCTACATCCGAACATTTTCTACATCCGAAGTCGGTTGTGGAACGGATTAAATTCGTATGTAGAGGTACCACTGTATATGATTATACAGTAGCCAGTATATCTGCAGTATAGTATAGTATAGATTATACAGTAGTTTAATTTTCCAACATACCCTGTGTATCCTTTCACAGTCTATTATTGAGACCAATTCTATATTGAAGGGAAGTATTCCTTCAATACACTGATAGTAATCAGTTTTATAACCTATCCCACAATATTAAAACTTAGAGAAGGGTTAGTGTTAGTATACACTAATTCTATCCCCAGAGGTTAGAACCCTTTTCTTTTGAATTCCCCTAATAAGGAAATTCTAACATTAATATTGGGGGGGGGGGGTCACAGCAACTGGCTGGATAGGAGGCACAAGTATGTGTCTTTCCTATTTCCCTTCTAGCTTACTATCCTAAGCTGTAATGGTTCAAATATTAATATATTGCATAACCTGTTTATCAAGAGTGATAAACAACCGTATACTCATTTATTTTTCCTTTCTTTACAGGAGAAACCCAAAATGAAGTGTGAGGTGATCTTCTGTAACCACAGGAGTAGGAACTTCTGTGGTCACAAAATGTGCAGGTCTCATGCCCCCTGCACCATCACTACCAAAACCCTGCGTTACTGGGACCCCCAGAACTGTAAAATCTGCTTGGCCATGGTGGTCGAAGGTTTCGACGACCCCAAGTCAACGGAGTCGAGGGATGCAGCACGAGAAAAGCTGCGCAAGTGGGTACGAGGGTTCCAAAAGAACTCTCCGGGACTGTACCTACCTAACGATAGGATGTGTAACTTGCTGTTCCCTAAGGCGGGTAGTGAAGCTGTCGTGCCCCAAACATGACCCAGATCTCCCTGCGTCCAGATTGCCATCGAGACGGATGTCAGTGAGACATGGAGTATATACCGATTACTAACGGCAAACTCTACATCTCTGAGAAGATGGAAGCCATCCCCATAGACGACATCCAGTTTTGGCCAAACTTCATTGCTTACCCTGACTGCTTCATTCGACTGAAGCATGAACCACCGCCAAGAGAGGAGACGGAACCGAAGGAGGTCATGGTTTTCGACCACGAAAAGCCACAGGCGCTCTTGTCGAGCAGCTTGAAGAAGGCGGGCTACTCAAACTCGAAAGTGTCTGCCTTGAGCAAGAGACGCCCTACCTTTCTTGCTCCTGCTTCAATAGCCTTCCCCTTTACGTCGAAGGCATTTAAAGCTGTTGCCAAGGCATTGGAGGCAGGCAAACCATGCCCTGCACTAGAGGAGTGTAGACCTCTGTCATTAGCCCTGCCCATGGAAGAGAAGGAATGGAAGGAAGTCCACCTAACCTTCTCAGTAGGGAAGTTGGATGCAGATATCGTGGGACGGCAGTTCAGCGAAAATCTCCCTAAACTGTTAGACTTTCTCTTTCGCAGGGAACAAGAGACGAAGGAGAGACATACTGCATCCCTATCCCTACAGAACTGTATAGAGATGTGTGCAGGCTAAAAAAGCATCACAGACATGCTCATGGTCCTGGCCAAAATGCATGTGGCCACCCTAGTGAAGGACCTGTACGCTTTCATGAAGGCTAGGAGAGCCTGTAGAGAGTTCGTGTTTGCTGCAGCAACAGTAAAACACGAACCCAGGAAGCTGATATCTTCCAACATCTGGGGTAAAGACCTCTTCCTGAATGAAGTGGTCAAAGAGGTTGTAGAGAAAGCCGCCCTGGAGAATAGGAACCTTCTCCAGAAGTGGGGCATCTCGTTAAAAAGGAAGTCCTCCCCGGATGCGGGTCCCCAACCTAAAAGGAAGGCAAAGAAGCCTAGACTACCCTCTCGGCCTGCCCAGCAACATCCTACAGTCACCATGACCGCGGTGCCCCAAGTTGTTGCTCAACCACAAACCACATTCCAAGTGGTGCCTTAACAGCTGGTTGCCCAGTCACCAGTGTTGAACCCTAGGTTTGAGAGGCAAACCACTACCTTTCGTCCGAAAGGTAAAGGATCCAGATGGGGCTCCTCAAGACATCTCTCACGAGGCAGGGGAGGACGCGGCCGAGGATGTAAACCCTCCGGACAACCGAAGCAATGAGATGCTTCAGGTAGGAGAGAAGCTCCAACACTTTCAGGATCGTTGGACCTTCGATCCCTGGGCCCACAGCCTAATCAAGAATGGACTAGGATGGAGATGGAACAAGTCTCCACCATCATTTCCTCAATTCTTCCAACACTCCACCCCCTTATTGGAAGAACATACCTTAGAACTCTTGAGCAAACAGGTTATAAGGAAAGCAAAGTCCATCAAATTCCAGGGAAGGCTGTTTTGTGTTCCCAAGAAGGACTCAGACAAACTCAGTGTCATTCTGGACTTGTCGCCACTCAACAAGTTCATCGAGAACAGCAAGTTCAGGATGTTAACCCTTCAGCACATTAGGACCCTGTTACCCAAAGGGGCGTACACAGTCTCAATAGACCTGGCAGATGCTTACTGACACCTCCCAGTCAGCCACCCCCTCTCTTCCTACCTAGTATTCAAGTTACAGAAGAAAAAGTATGTCTTCAGAGCCATGCCCTTCAGACTAAACATAGCCCTAAGGATCTTCACAAAACTTGCTGACGCAGTCGTTCAACAACTACGCCTAGAAGGTGTTCAGGTAGCAGTGTACCTGGACGACTGGCTGGTGAGGGCAGCATCCAAGACGGCTTGTCTGCAAGCATCCAAGAAAGTGATCCAGTTCCTGGAACATCTTGGATTCAAGATCAACTTCAAGAAGTCTCGACTCTCTCCAGCTCAAGAATTTCATTGGCTGGGGATCCATTAGAACTTGAAGTCACACCGTCTCTCCATTCCCCCAGGGAAGAGGAGAGAGATCGCGGGGTCTGTCAAAAGACTACTGAAATCCGATAGGATCTCAAGACGCCAGCAGGAAAGAGTACTGGGCTCTCTCCAGTTTGTGCTGGAGCACAGCTTAAAGATGCGTCAGGAGTCTGGAGAAGATACGTATCAAACACTCGAAGAGATCTACAAAGACCGATACCGACCTTACTACGATCACTTCTCAAGCCGTGGTCGAAGGTCAAGAGCCTAAGGAGGACCGTGCCCTTGCAACCACCTCCACCATCCTTGACCATCCACACGAATGCCTCGACGGAAGGATGGGGAGGTCACTTCCATCAAAGGAAAGCCCAAGGGCCTTGGTCATCCCTGTTCAAGACCTTTCACATCAATATTTTGGAGGCCGTGGCCATCCTCTTGACGTTGAAAAAACTCTCCCCTCGCAGATCAGCCCACATCAGGCTGATCTTGGACAGCGAAGTGATGGTAAGATGTCTGAACCGACAAGGCTCGAGATTGCCCCACATCAACCATGTTATATTAGCCATCTTTCGTTTAGCGAAAAAGAAGAGATGGCACTTATCAGCAGTTCACCTACAAGGGTTCCGCAATGTGGCAGCGGACGTTCTATCCAGGCTAAAGCCGATAGTCAGAATGGTCCCTAGATGCAGACTCATTCTCCTTCATCTTGGAACAAGTCCCGGAACTGCAGATCGACCTCTTCGCAGTGAGCGACAACTAGAAACTACCTCGATATGTAGCCCCATACGAGGACCCTCTGGCGGAGGCGACGGACGCCATGTCCCTCGATTGGAACGAATGGACCCGGATTTACCTGTTTCCTCCGACCAATCTCCTACTGAAGGTCCTCAACAAGCTGAGATCCTTCAAGGGAACGGCAGCTCTAGTGGCCCCCAAGTGGCCCAAGAGCAACTGGTTCCCTCTGGTGATTGAACTGAAGCTGAGGCTGTTCCCTCTACCGAACCCAGCTCTGTTTCAACTGGTTCAGAAGTCGACTGTCTTCGCTTCATCACAGAGAACCCAAAACCTTCATCTCATGATTTTCTCGCCTTAGCGGTCAAGAAAAGATTTGGGATCTCAAAAGGCAGTATAGACTTCTTAGAAGACTACAAGTCAAAGTCAACCAAAAGACAATATGAATCGTCGAAGGGATGGGGAGGTCACTCCCATCAGAAGAAAGTCCAAAGGACTTGGTCTTCTCTATTCAAGACCTTTCACATCAACATTTTGGAGGCCATGGCAGTCCTCTTGACATTGAAAAAACTTTCCCCTCGCAGATCAGCCCACATCAGGCTGATCTTGGACAGCGAAGTGATAATGAGATGTCTGAACCGACAAGGCTCGAGATCGCCCCATATCAACCATGTGATATTAGCCATCTTTCCTTTAGCAAAAAAGAAGAGATGGCACTTATCAGCAGTTCACCTTCAAGGGTTCCGCAATGTGATGGCGGACGCTCTATCCACGCTCAAGCCGATAGAGTCAGAATGGTCCCTAGACGCAGACTCATTCTCCTTCATCTTGCAACAAGTCCCGGAACTGCAGATTGACCTCTTCGCGATGAGCGACAACAAGAAACTAACTCGATATGTAGCCCCATACGAGGACCCCCTAGCCAGGCGACGGACGCCATGTCCTTCGATTGGAACAGATGGACCAGGATTTACCTGTTCCCTCCGACCAATCTCCTGCTGAAGGTCCTCAACAGGCTGAGATCCTTCCGAGGAACGGCAGCTCTAGTGGCTCTCAAGTGGCCCAAGAGCAACTAGTTCCGTCTGATAATGGAACTGAAGCTGAGGCTGGTCCCTCTACCGAACCCAGCACTATCTCAACAGATTCAGAAGTCGACTGTCTTCGCTTCATCACAGAGACCCCAAAACCTTCATCTCATGGTTTTCTCGCCTTAGCGGTTAAGAAAAGATTTGGGATCTCAAAAGGCAGTATAGACTTCTTAGAAGAATACAAGTCCAAGTCAACAAGAAGACAATATGAATCGTCTTGGAAAAAGTGGGTTGCTTTCGTTAAAGCAAAAAGACCGAAAGAAATCTCAATAGATTTCTGTCTGTCCTTCTTCATCCACCTTCATGAACAAGGCCTGGCTGCCAACACGATAACTACGTGTAAGTCAGCCTTGACTTGACCTCTTCTATACGCATTCCAAGTGGACCTGACGAACGAAATCTTTAACAAGATCCCGAAGGCATGCGCTAGACTTAGACCTGCAGCCCCTCCAAAGCCCATTCATGGTCCTTGGACAAGGTCCTACACTATGCTTCAACCTTGAACAATGAAGATAGTTCTCGTAAGGATCTAACCCCAAAAGTTATTTTCCTGTTCTCTATAGCCTCAGGGGCTAGAGTTAGTGAAATAGTAGCCCTATCTAGAGACGAGGGCCACATTCAGTTTACAGAAGCGGAAGAACTGAATCTCTTTCCTGATCCTACGTTTCTCGCCAAGAACGAGCTACCCACAAAGAGATGGGGTCCCTGGAGAATCTGCCCTCTGAAGGAAGATGTCTCTCTGTGTCCAGTAGAATGTGTAAAGGTCTATCTTCGAAGAACTTCAGACTTCAGGGGAGGACAGCTCTTCAAAGGAGAAACCTTGGGATCGAACTTATCCCTAAAACAACTAAGGGCGAAGATCACCTACTTCATTCGCAGAGCGGATCCTGACAGTACACCCGCAGGTCATGATCCAAGAAAAATTGCTTCCTCACTGAACTTTTTTCAGCATATGGACTTCGAGCGTCTTCGCTCATATACTGGATGGAAGTCATCCAGAGTGTTTTACAAACATTATGCGAAGCAAGTGCACGAACTTAAGCATTACGTGGTGGCGGCAGGTAGTGTAGTAAAACCTGTCGTTTAGTGCTGCGATGAACAATTAATTGATTGGGACTATCGATTAGGGTGAAAAGGTGTTGACACCTTCCAGTGCAATATATTTTATGTGGGTGTCACCATGTTGACACTAAGACTGTTCAAAATTTCAGGTGCAGAATTATACAATGACACTTGTGCCGTGTGTACATTGTACACAGTGTTGATAGTATCCAACATTTACCATCCATCCATATACCAAAGGCACTTCCCCCAATTTTGGGGGGTAGCCGACATCAATAAAGAAACAAAACAAAAAGGGGACTACTCTCTACATTCCTCCAGCCTAACCAGGGACTCAGCTGAGTTCAGCTGGTACTGCTAGGGTGCCACAGCCCAACCTCCCACATTATCCACCACAGATGAAGCTTCATAATGCTGAATCCCCTACTGCTGCTACCTCTGCGGTCATCTAAGGCACCGGAGGAAGCAGCAGGGCCTACCGGAACTGCGTCACAATCGCTCGCCATTCATTCCTATTTCTAGCACGCTCTCTTGCCTCTCTCACATCTATCCTCCTATCACCCAGAGCTTTCTTCACACCATCCATCCACCCAAACCTTGGCCTTCCTCTTGTACTTCTCCCATCAACTCTTGCATTCATCACCTTCTTTAGCAGACAGCCATTTTCCATTCTCTCAACATGGCCAAACCACCTCAACACATTCATATCCACTCTAGCCGCTAACTCATTTTTACACCCGTTCTCACCCTCACCACTTCGTAACTAACCCTATCTACTCGAGATACACCAGTCATACTCCTTAGACACTTCATCTCAAACACATTCAATTTCTGTCTCTCCATCACTTTCATTCCCCACAACTCCGATCCATACATCACAGTTGGTACAATCACTTTCTCATATAGAACTCTCTTTACATCATGCCCAACCCTCTATTTTTTACTACTCCCTTAACTGCCCCCAACACTTTGCATCCTTCATTCACTCTCTGACGTACATCTGCTTCCACTCCACCATTTGCTGCAACCACAGACCCCAAGTACTTAAACTGATCCACCTCCTCAAGTATCTCTCCATTCAACATGACATTCAACCTTGCACCACCTTCCCTTCTCGTACATCTCATAACCTTACTCTTACCCACATTAACTCTCAACTTCCTTCTCTCACACACCCTTCCAAATTCTGCCATTAGTCGGTCAAGCTTCTCTTCTGTGTCTGCTACCAGTACAGTATCATCCGCAAACAACAACTGATTTACCTCCCATTCATGATCATTTTCGTCTACCAGTTTTAATCCTCGTCCAAGCACTCGAGCATTCACCTCTCTCACCACTCCATCAACATACAAGTTAAACAACCACGGCGACATCACACATCCCTGTCTCAGCCCCACTCTCACCGGAAACCAATCGCTCACTTCATTTCCTATTCTAACACATGCTTTACTACCTTTGTAGAAACTTTTCACTACTTGCAACAACCTTCCACCAACTCCATATAACCTCATCACATTCCACATTGCTTCCCTATCAACTCTATCATATGCTTTCTCCAGATCCATAAACGCAACATACACCTCCTTACCTTTTGCTAAATATTTCTCGCATATCTGCCTAACTGTAAAAATCTGATTCATACAACCCCTACCTCTTCTAAAACCACCCTGTACTTCCAAGATTGCATTCTCTGTTTTATCCTTAATCCTATTAATCATTACTCTACCATACACTTTTCCAACTACACTCAACAAACTAATACCTCTTGAATTACAACACTCATGCACATCTCCCTTACCCTTATATAGTGGTACAATACATGCACAAACCCAATCTACTGGTACCATTGACAACACAAAACACACATTAAACAATCTCACCAACCATTCAAGTACAGTCACACCCCCTTCCTTCAATATCTCGGCTTTCACACCATCCATACCAGATGCTTTTCCTACTCTCGTTTCATCTAGTGCTCTCCTCACTTCCTCTATTGTAATCTCTCTCTCTCATTCTCATCTCCCATCACTGGCACCTCAACATTTACAGAAAATTATATTGAAAAGTTTTTATCAAAATTTTCAATTTTATAGTGGCATTAATCCTTTTCTTCCCTTTCAGGTAGAAAAACTTTATCTGTTCATGTTGTATGTATAATTCTCTTCTACATTTTTACACTTGTTATCCCATTTACTCATTTAGCCTAAATAAATGATTAAAGAGAGTGTAATTGCGTCTTATTTCGCCATGCAAATAGCACAATAAATGTAGCCAGAGTTCTTTTACTTATTTACACAAGTAAACCTTATTTTATTGTATGAATAGAAACAAATAGATCTAGTTGATAACTATATTTGTTCCTACAATATATACAAACCTTGAGACCATTTTTACTGTCTAGCACGACACTTCCCTGCAGGGGGCAGGAAGCCCTAACATTGTTCTATGATTAGTGGTAATGACGTATAATGGTAACGTCATATTTCTCAATGGTCCGGATGACCATATAAAAATTGTCCCAAGGTTAAGGCACTTATACAAATCCACAGATACAGTACTTTCAAGTAATTCTCTGGTAAACTTCCATCAGGACGACATGGTTTGAGCCCCAAAAAACAGATTTTGAAGCGAAGCGAAAAATCTATTTTTGGGTGAGATGGCCATGTCGTCCTGATGGACCCGCCCTCCTTTTCTATAGGGAAGGCTTACGCAAGATCCCTCCCAAAACTACTATATCTGTAGCACCATGCTCAATGCTACAAAGAATGAGTGTCATCTTGGAGCCTTGTAATAGTATTGGAGGAAGGGTAACATTGATAACGGCTTCCCTTCAGTTTCGCCACTCTTCCCCCTCGAAGCGAAAATGCTATTTGGGTTGAAGATTGCCATGTGTCGTATCAAGGTATATGTCCCCTGATATTATGCGATATCCTTAAGAAAAATTTTAAGGATATTCGCGCCAGGAGTTAGAATTCTGGAGACCTAAGGTCAATTCTCTGGGAATATCACTGTAGCCAAATATCCCTTAGAAAGCTACCTAAAGGAACCTTACATCAGGATGACGTGGCCATCTCACCCAAAAATAGATTTCGCTTCGCTTCAAAATCCGTTATTTATGTCCTCGTTCTCCAAGCGAGTTGGAGTCAGGCAATGTCTAAGTGAAAGGAGGAGCTTGGCTCAAAATTTACGCTTACCGGGAAAGTCACATTGCTAAATTTTATGCAAGCACCAGTTGCCCAGGCTGTCATCCTGTAAGGATCATGAGGTGTCAAGAGTGCCCTCTAAACAGCTCTTGCAAAGCACAGTGTCACCCTGGTGTCCAGCCAGTTGGTTTCAAGATTTCCACTCACTATGGTGTAAGTCTCCTATGTAGAAAATGTAAGATTAGTATCTAGTGCCAGAACAAGTGAAAACTTGGGATTAATTTGTATTTTTCGTAACCATACAAACCTGAAGTTCTTTACACAAACCGTACTGGTCCTGCCATCATCTTCCCCCAGTAGTTCTGCTGCAATTGCAAAGTGACAACTGTTTACTAATGTTTGTGTGAGCAGGGTGGATGCTAACTACCCCCCTCCGCTAACTAGCGGAGGGTAGTTACACCTTGCAAAAGCTTTAACGGCTGGTTTCAGCTATTGCCGAAATAATACTCCTATGTAAAGAGCTTCAGTTTTGCATAGTTAGGAAGAATATATTTTATTCCAAATGTTTAGTACTGTACCTCACTTGATAGAACGAGCCTCTCTGTTTCATACACATCAGTTTCTGTGTATCAGTTTCCGGACACAATAAGTAGTCTAACGAAAAAGTTTAGTAAAGTTTTTAATACAGATTTTTAAAAATATGATGTTAAATTACATTAGTCTTTTAGATAAACTAATTATTGAAGCTAAATAAATTTCTTATTGTACTGTACATTGTTAATTTTGGTCCTTTTATAAATGATCCCAAATGCAGAGTAAGGCTGATATCTCAAATTTTTGCTTAGTACTAAACATAAGCTTTTTGCCCTACTAGATGGATCATTGCCGATTTAATCCTGAATTACAGTCTTTCTTGTGTTGTTACCCTTGATTATGGATCTTACAGATTGTTACTGTACGTGATGTTGATGTATATGTAAATAGGTAATTAGGGTTAGGTAATATTTAAGGAAACAATTCGGGGTTTCATATTTCAAAATATAGTGTGAAAAGGTTTGTTATAAAACAACTACACTTATTGATGAGTCTAAAATGTTAATTCAATTTGTTATATAAAAGCTAAAAATGACCTATCGCTTCCCTTCATTGTGGATCCACCTCTATCAGAGGGAGTATGGGAGTCAGCAATGTGAACCTTGGGGAGGTTCATAGAAATGTATAGAATTTTAATTATAAAATTTATTTCTATTCATTCCTTATGTTCATATACATGTCCACCCTCCTCCCCACTGACTTATGGCATCAAGGAATAATTTTGACTTCGAGACCAAAGATAAAGGACTCTGATAGTGTCCGAGGTCTCTGCAACACTGCTCTTATGGATTGACGATCAGCGTCCTTCTTCTTCTCTGCGTATTATTCTGACCATTTCTCTTCACTTGGGACAGCATTGCATTGGTTAATTGCCATTAACTGCTAGATTGTGTCATTACTTTACTAGAGGTCTATGTCTGTTTAAAAAAAAGAAACTAAGTTTTTCAGTTTTAAGGGGTATAAGTTGACGTAGTCAAGTTTTCAGAGAGAAATTGAATAAACATCGGGTGAATACTGTATAGAAACAAATTTTATTATGAAATTCTCTATATCCTGAGTTCTTTTGATCTTTATTTGTTTATACTCAACTTCCTTTGAATTTTCTAGATTTGGTTCATCGAGTACATTTGCGAGGTTCATTTTTGGTAACAAGAGCAGCTTTTCCAATAATGAAGAAACAGAATTTTGGACGCATCATCATGACTGCTTCTACTTCTGGGATTTATGGAAATTTTGGGCAGTCTAATTACAGGTTAGATACATTATTTTAGGTTGTAAGTGGTACGCCTATGTTTAAGGCCTCATAGTAATGTAAAGTTTGACTTTGAGTTAATGGTCAAGAGAATTAGCTTTAATTTTCAGTACAGTATAAGGTTTTCCAACCAATGTTTATTCAAGGAGGAGGAGGAGGAGGTTTACTGTTCTTTACACAGTGTAACACTTAAACTTAAGATTAAGTTAACTGAACATAGCTTAATATTTTTTAAACTTTTTATTCATATGATTTTTTTTACTTTTTTTAATTTGTATTTGTCCCGACGCAAGACACAAACCTTCCGCTCTTTAATGTAGCATTGTTGTTTCAGCGGAGCTGAAAACTGGTTGAAACTGAAGTTAAATAGGGATTAACTACCCACCTCTAGTTAGCAGGGGTAGTGCAGGTGTGTTTACCCACCGCTCCCACCAACACTGGTGACTAACAGTCACTTTTTATTTCGGCTCGGTAGAGTGTAGACCCGTCTCACTCTCCCGTTATCTCAAATATTTTTTTCTTACAGACTGGAACTAATTTCTTTTTCTTTTACTTTGAAGGTGTGCCTGCCCGTGAGGTCCAACCATGCGAGTTTGTCCAAGCCGTGAAGGCCACCGTTGTGCACCTTCGTGTCCTCGGAGGAGACAGATCCTCACGGTCTTTGCTCTTTGAGCCGAGGTCACTCGTGTTCAAAGGAGTCTCTTTGTAGTGTGTGTTGGGAGTAGTCGCCCTCCCAGTGGGTGAGGTTTGGTTGGTGGAAGAAGAAGTCTAAAAGGGATTCTTCTCCTTTGGGGTCAGCCTCGAAGGGGAAGAGACCCAACTTCTTTCTCCTCCGGTTCGATCTCCCCACATTTCATTCCCGTGCTGAAACTTGGTGACGGGCAAGAGGGCTCTCGAACTTGGGGAAATTGCTCCCCCAGTTTGAATCTAAATTTCTCTTTCACCTTTTTCTTTTTCTCAATATTACTTCGACCTTATCCTAATTTCATAAACTTTCTTTAGTCTTGCTTTCTAAACTCTATAAGAAAAATTTCCCTCATTATATGTGTGTATATATTATGTACATATATATTTATTATTTATTTATTTTTTTTTTTTTTTTCTCCTATGGCTTGGATATTTTTACATCCATTGTAGCCCCAGCGGAGATGTTCATACATCCTTTATTGCTGCCTGCTTTGATGATTGGGAGGAGGTATCACGGTTGGGAGGTGTTTGCATTCAAAGCTATATGTGAGAGTATTGGATGATTTCAGCCATCCCGAAGATGGTTTGGACCTTTTTGGCGGAACTATTCTCAAGTGTTGGGTCTTCGGAATCCAGGGGGATCCAATGCTTGGGGTAGGACTCTCGGCTTTTGGCCGGAAGCCCGTCATTATAGATATGGGGAGGATGATTGCATAATTTCTTGGTCTCAGTCCTAACAGGCAGGTTCAGCTTACACCTGTGCCTCTATATCTGTTTTGATGCTATCCTTCGGGTAGGGTATGGAGTGGACCATCTGGGAAGTATACCCTCATTGTGCCGATAGTGGAGAGTGCAAATTTCCTTTCCGACGTGTGATGGCCTAACATTCTCGAGCAGGTACATCAAACTAACCCTTTTCTCTCTCTTTCGTCTAATGGATTCTTAAAGGAACGAACCCCCATCCCCTGGATACGCTGACTCTCCCCCGGCACTGTTGACAACCTCTGCTAATGTGATAAGGGAAAGCTCTGTTGATGACCTCGGAACGGGAAAGGACCATTCTACTGATATTTCTAAATCGAGTAATTTGGGTAACACGAGGAAACTTCGAATCCTCCATGTTACACAAATTTCAATAGAGACAAATTATGATGATCTATGTGAAGCATTTGAATGCCATGGATGCATAAAAGAAATAAGGATGAAACTTGAAGCTGAAACTTGGGATTCATGGATATCTTATAGTAGTTATGACGAAGCATTTAGTGCAATAAGTAACTTGAATAATATTAAAATTAATAACTTGAATGTCGCGGCTGCTCTCTGCGATAAGGTACCAAAAGATTTGTATGTGTACAGGCCTGCCGATTGGTTGGAAAAAGACGCAGATTTAGTCGTGCCCTCCCAGAGAAATCCAAAACCACCGATGTGGCTTATAGCTGAATCAAAGGGGGTTACAGGGAATTATTTTAAAATATGCAAATTGATTCAGAAAAAAGTAGGAACTATTGCACCAGGCGATATATCTCGTTTCGGAAAAAATAGTTTCCTTATCCATGCCAAATCCAGTACACAGTCGGTAATATTGTCCAATATGAAAATAAGTAATGATGACATTAAGTTAGATGTCAAACCCCACCTAAATTTTAGCTACGGAAGGGGCGTAGTTTTTAACAGAGATCTATATGATTTTACAGAGGAGGAGATACTGGCCATGTGTCCATTAAATGTATGGAAAGTTCATAAAGTCCCAGGTACATCAATGATAATCCTTACGTTCCAGGATGCTGATGTACCTTTTCATATTATTATCAAGAACGAAAGGATTAAAGTAAGACCCTTCAAGCAGAAGCCATTGCAATGCTTTAATTGTTTTAGATTTGGGCACCCGTCCAAAGTTTGCAAAAATGAGAAGATGTGTGGTATTTGCTCCAAATCTTACCATGGAGAGTGTGCACTTGGAGCCAGGTGTTTAAATTGCAGCTCGAATCACAAATCCACAGACAAGAGCTGCGAGCTATATAAGTTGGAGGAAGCTGCCCTCAACAAATCAAACTTAGAACATATAAGTGTGACCCCTGCCAAAAGACTATTAAATAAATCAAATACATATGCTAAGGCATTAAAATCAAACCAACCTAGCGCTGCCAATAGCTCAAAAAAAAGTATACTATCTGACAAAATGTCAAATAACGAGGTAACCATATTACCTCCTGAGGCTTTACCACGGTGTATTAACACTAGGTCATTGCCCATTGCTGTACAGCCTTCAGTCGCCATTACAAAAAATAATACAAACCTCTCTCGGGCCATGTCCTTGCCTGATCTGATGGAGGTTCCACTTGAGACTAACTTACCTGATGCACCTGTTGTGGGAAAGGTGCAAAAACCTCGAATCCCACCATCTATTAATCGTAAAAGAGAGACACCTCCATCTCTCTCTCCACCCTCCATTAGAAACGTTAAGGTTATGACATCAAATAAATTTGATGTTTTGTCTGTTGATGTTTCTAATGAACCAGAAGATGAACTGAATAAATCAGAAATTCAAGTTGAGGTCCACCATCCACCTCAACAAATAGATAAAAAGAATACAAAGAAAAACACAAATGTAAAACCCAACATAACAAGACCACCTCTGAAGAAACCTACTGGTAATAATGTTAAATTAAAAACTGCTAATGGGAAGATCTCATCCAAGATGTCTTCCAGAAATAATCCATAGTTTTCTCCTCCATTTTGCAATGGAACTGTCAGGGTTTGAGGGCGAAATATGAAGAACTTAGGCTCCTAATTCATGAGCATTCCCCCATAATTGTATGTCTACAGGAAAGTATGCTTGATTCTAACACTCCTAGTCCTCGAGAGTATGTTAGCTATAGAACACCATATAATCAACAAGCAGGGAGCCATGGCGGAAGTCTCGTGTACATTCGTCGAGATGTTCCCCAAATACCCATGTCTATACGTACAACCCTGCAGGCAGTTGTTGTACAAATTGATATAGGGAGAAAATATACAATATGCTCTCTGTACTTACCTCCAAATGATAATATTTTATATGATGATTTAGCAGAAGTCATTCAACAACTCCCTCAACCTTTTCTCTTACTGGGAGATATGAATGGTAGACATCCTTTATGGGGTGATGTTTTGGCCAACACAAGGGGCAATATTATCTCGTCAATTGTGGAGAATGAGGATGTGGGTCTCCTTAATACAGGAGAGCCCACGCACTTCCATGTTCAGACAGGTACTTTGTCATGCATTGACCTTTCAATTGCAAGCTCTAACTGCCTTCTTGATTTTGATTGGAGGACATTAGATGATTGGCATACTAGTGATCATGCACCAATCATTATAAACACCAACAAGGGTCCGCCTTTGCAAAGATCGCCACGTTGGAATCTAGACATGGCAGACTGGGTCAAATTTTCTGAGCTAAGTGAAATCGAAGGGAGAGCAGAACAGTTTGAAAGTATTGATGATGCCATAGACCTACTGAATGGAACTCTTCATACAGCAGGAATCAATTCGATTCCCAAAACCACAGGATTATTCAAAAGACGACCAGTCCCGTGGTGGTCCTCAGAATTAACAGCCTTGCACAGAGCCACCAGAAAATCTCTAACTAGATTGCGTAGATGCCGTACTGATGAAAATTTGATATCATACAAAAAGTCTAGAGCACAGTTCCATCGTGCCATGAAAGAAGCTAGACGCCAATCTTGGGTGGCTTTTGTTTCCTCCATTAGTAGTAGAACACCACCATCTTCTGTATGGAGAAAAATAAAAAAAATTGCAGGCAAATTTACCCCGAACCCACCACCAGTGTTGAAAGTGAATGGTCAGTTTGTGACTGAAGGAAATGAAGTTAGTAATGCCCTGGCTGACCATTTTTCAAATGTATCGTGCAAGAGTGTAGCAGCTCCTGGTCACCAGTACAGGAGCATTGAAGAAAAGAAAATTTTAAATTTTGCAACTGGAAGGGAAGAATCGTATAATTCAACTTTTACTGAAAGAGAACTTGATTCCGCACTCGCTACTTGCAACGATACAGCTCCTGGACCCGATGGAATTCCATATGCAATGGTTAAACATGTACATTTTAATACAAAGTTATTTATTTTAAGTATTATTAATAGAATATGGCATGATCATAGTTACCCAAGTGTTTGGGAACTAGCCATTATTTTAGCCTTTTTAAAACCTGGTAAGGACAAGTTTTTAGCAGCAAGCTATCGACCTATTGCATTGACTTCGTGTTTATGTAAGATCATGGAGAAGTTGGTCAATGCAAGGCTGATGTGGTACCTTGAAAAGAAAGGTATTTTATCACCGATTCAATGTGGATTCCGAAAAATGCACTCAACGACTGATGTGTTGATACGACTTGAGTCTTCTATTTGTGAAGCCTTTGCTTCCAAACAGCACCATGTGACAGTATTTTTTGACCTTGAAAAGGCATATGATACCACATGGAGATATGGTATACTTAAAACCATTCATGAATTGGGATTGAGAGGAGAGCTGCCACTATTTATTCAGGCATTTCTTTCACGTAGAGTTTTTCAAGTGAGAGTGGGGGAAACTCTATCAGAGAGTAAGTGCCAGGAAGAAGGAGTTCCTCAGGGTAGTGTGCTGAGTGTAACCCTTTTTGCACTAGCAATTAATGGGATATCCTCAGCCATTCCCCAGGATGTTCTCTCAACATTATTTGTGGATGATCTCTCAATATCATTTGCTGGCACTAGAATGGCAATGGTTGAGAGAAAAATCCAACTCTCTATTGATAAAATTATCCAGTGGGCTGACATGAATGGATTTAAGTTCTCGACAAGTAAAACTACCATTGTCCATTTTTGTTGTATCCGGGGAGTACATCCAGACCCGGATATATACATTAAAGGCCAACGGATACCATGTGCAAGAGAAGCTAAATTTTTAGGTTTGATATTTGATTGTAGGCTTACATGGGTTTCTCACTTAAAAGCGTTGAAAGCTAAATGTGTTGAAGCTCTGAATATATTAAAAGTATTGTCCCATACATCATGGGGGCAGACAGCAATACTATTTTAAAATTATACAAGACCTTGATTTTTCCAGAATTAGTTATGGTTGTGAAATATATTCTTCAGCCACCCCAAGCCGGTTAAAAATATTAGACTCGATACATCATGCAGGTATTAGATTGTCTACTGGAGCTTTTAAAACCTCGCCTATCCCAAGTCTCCTTGTTGATGGTGGAGAGTTACCTCTAGACCTTTACCGAATGTCTTCCATTATTCGGTATTGGTTTAGATTGCAAAGACTCCCTAACTCTAGCATTCCAGACTGCAAGCCTTATAAGACACGCATCATACTTTGAGTTGCACCCAAAATCTCCTCAACCTTATGGCTTTCGGGTGAAACGATTATTAAATAGTCTGGATATAATTAGAAATAAGGTACTTCCATTCAAGGTATCATCAACGCCTCCATGGAAGTTACCAGAGATATCTTTTTGTAAATATTTTATTGGAGGTAAGAAGAATATGTCAGACCTAGAAGCCAGGTCTCTTTTTAATGAACATGTTAAAGAACATAGAGGATCAACTTTTATCTATACTGATGGCTCCAAATCTGATGCTGGCGTTGGATTTGGAGTACATAGTAATGGTTTTAATTGTAGAGGTGCACTTCCTCTGACCGCTTCCATATTTACTGCCGAACTGTATGGCATATTAACCGCTATTGAGAAAATAGCATTGGAGAAGGAGGGTAATTTTACAATTTTTAGTGATGCAAGGAGTGTCCTTCAAGCTATGGAAGTTTTTAATTCTAATAACCCTCTAGTTTTAAAGATTTTAGAATGGCTTTTTATTATTGGACGGAGAGGTCTTTCTTCACCTCTTAGGTTAAGGAAAGCACCTCGCCTTGTTCCTTCCGGAGAATAGTTGAGTAAGAGAGCTCTGCTTCTTGACACTCTCGGACAGTACAGGTAGTGCTCAACTTACGACCTATGTGACTTATGACGATTCGACTTTACAACAATTTTTTCAGGGTGATGATGTCACAAGTCTATCGGAAATAGGATGAATATTTCCTTGAAAATAATCTATTTTTATGTATAAAAATAAACTGATTTATCTTGGTAAATGATTATTTTCTTTTATTGTTGATATACAATATCTATTTTCAGTAAAAAATACATTAAGAAAAGCTGTAATATCTGTCGAGTTCATATTATATGTCTGGAGATGTCATATTACCGGCGGAAAGCGACCGGGCAATACAGTGATTTCCTTCCAATAGGCTAACGATTAATATTAGTATTCCCATTATCGAAATATTAAGTAACGATGCAAAGTATTTTGTGGGTCTGTATCAGTTGTCATGAGTACTACGTAGCGTAAATTTGATTCTACGCTATTTTATTTAATATTTGATAATAGATCAATATTTATCTAAAGAAAGTATACTAAAAGGACAAATATTTTCTTGAAAATTCTATATTTCCTTTTACATTATAAAAATGAAATACTTTTGTTGGTAAGTTAGTATTTTCTTTTCATTTCTTGCAAGAAAAAAAAAATGAATTTACATATTTTGCAAGTCATTCTTCGTAGAGTTTGTCATGTGTCTTGTGATGTCATGTATCTGGCGGAAGCGCGCTGATAAACTGAATGATTTCCTTTCATTGTGTTACTGAATAATCCTATTACAGCATTCCCATCATCGAAACACCGAGTAACGATATCAAGTGTTTTAGCGGTCCGTATCATTAGTTATGAGATTAGTACAACTTACTGTAAATTTAAGAAAAAAAGTCTGATTTCATATTTCTGGCGGAAGGCGACAGGCGAATCAAGTGATTTCCTTCCGATGCGTTACTATTCCCATAATCGAAACATCAAATAATGATATAAAGATTTTTTTAATATTTTTCAAAGAAATATGAAGATTTACCTGAATTTAAAAAAAAAAATACAGAGAGAGAGAGAGAGAGAGAGAGAGAGAGAGAGAGAGAGAGAGAGAGAGAGAGAGAGAGAGAGAGAGAGAGACACCCCCCCGACCGACCCTATAACATATTGGCGCTGTTGTAATATTCATTATGAATAGATTTCGAATGTCAAGAAAATTATATAAATTAGTGTTATTCGTACTATATGTGAGCATAATCTTAATACGGCAGCGTGACCTTGAGATCAGCTGATGCCAACCGAAAGTAAATCAAAAGTATTTGTTGATTATTGATATGATCAAGAAATTGAAAAATAAAATCTAAACGTCCTTTAATAAACCATAATTAAACACAATGATGTCTAAATGAAATATGAAGGCTTAATATTGAACTAAAAATTGAATACTGTATGAAGCTTTAAAAATGAACTACCTGGATGCGATTGTGAGAGCGAGCGCGTACACGCGCACAGAGAAAGAGCTCAAACGATTTCGCATTATACCTAATAATAAGACGAACTGTATGGAAACTGATTTCCTTTAACGTATTGATGATGATGTAATATTCATCATGAAAATATTTCTAATATGTTAAGAAATTATATGTATAAAATAAATATATGCCATACGTATGTACTCCATAATTTGATACGGTAGGTAGAGGCACTTTCAGATCAGCTAATCATAACCAAAGTTAAACAAAATTTTAAGTACTTCTCGATTGGTAAATTGCTTCCAAAATTGGAAAATAGAATACATTACAAAATTGCATTAATAGAGCATATGATATCCTATGAAACAAGAAAATAGAATAATGATAGACAGTAAGAAAATATTGATGAATTATGATCGAGATTATTGCCGAATCTTAACGCATCATAATAAATCTAAGGAAACTTCACTTTTTTAGTTCGACATATGATGAAATCGACTTACGACACATCTCTCGGTCCCTGTCTCTGTTGTAAGTCGACACCTTCCTGTCTCTTTTACAGTCGCTGAAGACGGAGAAGCTTCATGCGTTGTGGCGTGCCTTTTATTTTAGCGAGAAGGATAGGAGAGCATATCCGCCGAAAGCGAGGAAACCTGATTCTCGTCAAGTGAACGAAGTTCCTATACACTCAAGCGATCGCTATTGTTGGGTTGAGGAAGTGTGGAGGTGAGCGAGCGTGCTGGCTCGCCTTGCCAACTAACCTCTCGTCAAGGTCGTTCACCTCGCGGTTGTTCACCTCGCGGTTGTTCACCCCGCGAGCGCTGACATGGGAGAGGGTTGAGGCTTTCTCCCCATCCCTCCCACCCCCTCGCTGGGGGAATAATTCATCAGGTAACTTGTTAGCCAAGGATGGACCTTGGTTTCAAGACCTGGTGAAAGCGCTTAAACAAGCGATGGGAATTTCTAACAATCCTCCAGCTGTAGCGACGAAGGTTCCTGTTATTCCCCAGGATTCTCCTAAGGGATCTAGCTATCTTTCTTATCCTAGGCGAGCTAGCCTTTGCATTAATAGAGCATATGATATCCTATGAAACAAGAAAATGGAATAATGATAGACAGTAAGAAAATATTGATGAAATATGATCGAGATTATTGCCGAATCTTAACGCATCATAATAAATCTAAGGAAACTTCACTTTTTTAGTTCGACATATGATGAAATCAACTTACGACACATCTCTCGGTCCCTGTCTCTGTTGTAAGTCGACACTGTAGCGGGATGTCAACAAAAACAAACCCCACACCTTTGATCACTCTTCTTCCAAAATATCCCACAATACAAACTTTCCCCTTACTTTACTTCAAACTGGACTGTTGCTCGAAGGGAAAAACAAACAAAACATAACCTTAAAACTATATTTACTGCAACAAAAAAAAACAAAAATCACACATCATTAAACAAACTTAACACAAAAACAGACAGAAATACAGTGATACCTCGGTACTCGACCATAATCCGTTCGAGATCCGTGTTCGACCTCCGATTTGTTCGAGTACCGAATTTTTTTTCCCCATAAGAAATAATGGTATATATTCTATTCCGTTCCCAAGCACTCGAACAGGCCCAAAATATTAATAAAACGTGTACCTAAACAACAATAATTATCTAAATGTGTATGAAATTGGTCAGAAAATCCTATAAAACAATTTTAAACCATTTACTGTACTAAAATAAAACAATTTTAAACCATTTTCTGTACTGTAGTGAACATACCTTTGAGCAGCGGTTCGATGGCATACAGGGATGGATGTGGAGAGGATGGAAGGGGGAGGTTACTGCTTGGAAGGAGAGTCCCCTTCCATGATGTGGCGGGGTAGTTCTCCTTCAGGAGTTGTTTCTCTCTCCAATGAAAGGGTGGGCAGATCTATTTCAGGGGTTTCTTCTCTTCTTTGTCTCTTCTTTGGAGGAGAAACAGGCTTTGATGTAGCAGCTTTCTTTTCTTTTGTGAAAAACTGGTCTATTGTTAATTGTTTCTTCCTCCTCTGCAGTATTCTTCGAAAATGATACATGACACTATCATTAAACATATGCACTGCCCGGTTTGCTACTGCAATTTCTGGGTGGTATTTTTCAGCAAAAGCCTGCACATCTGCCCACTTGGAACAAATTTCATTGATGAGAGAACTTGGAACATCCTCCCTTACCTCATCCTCTTCTGAAGATTCCTGCTCCACAATCAGATCCTGCTGCTGTTGTTGTTGCAGGTGCAACAATTCCTCCACAGTCAACTCGGTAGAATGGCTTTCTACAAGCTCATCAATATCATCCTTGTCGACCTCAAGCCCCAAACTCCTGCCCATGACAACAATTTCCTCAACGACATCAGTGTCATCAGAAATTACAGGGGTAGCAGTGCTTGGACCCGCCTCTGGTTGGAAACCTTCAAACTCCCTCTCTGTGACACATGATGGCCACAGCTTACGCCAGGCAGAGTTCAATGTCCTATAGGTCACACCTCGCCAAGCTTGGTCAATCATGTTAACAGAGTTGAGGATGCTGAAGTGTTCCTTCCAGAATTCCTTTAGGGTCAACTTCGTGTCACTGGTCACTTCAAAACACTTTCTGAAAAGGGCCTTGGTATAGAGTTTTTTGAAGTTTGAAATGACCTGTTGGTCCATGGGCTGGAGTATGGGAGTAGTATTGGGGGGCAAGAATTTGATTTTGATAAAGCTGTATTCTTCTTTCAAGTCATCCTCGAGACCTGGAGGATGTGCAGGAGCATTGTCCATAACCAGAAGACATTTCATTGGCAAGCTCTTTTCAATGAGGTAAGCCTTAACCTGGGGGGCAAACACTTCGTTTATCCACTCAGTAAAGAATTGTCTTGTGACCCAAGATTTAGTGTTCGAGCGCCACATAACTGGTAGTGCACTTTTACAAATATTATTTCGTTTGAACACCCGGGGGTTGTCCGAGTGGTACACTAACAAGGGTTTGATCTTGCAATCGCCACTTGCATTTGCACACAGCAACAATGTTAGCCTATCTTTCATTGGCTTGTGACCTGGCATCTTCGTCTCGTCCTTGGTAATGTACGTATTGGCTGGCATTTTCTTCCAAAATAACCCAGTCTCATCACAATTAAAGACTTGTTGTGCGATCAAATTTTGTTCATTTATGTACCGATCGAATTCCCCCACGTATTTATCGGCTGCAATTTGATCCGAACTAGCTGCCTCCCCATGCCTAGTAACACGATGAATACCTGTTCTATTACGAAACTTTTCAAACCAACCCCTGCTCGCTTTAAATGTAAATGAATCACTTTCACTGGTACTCGGACTTTTCTTCACTAATTCTTCATAGATATGCAACGCTTTTTCACAAATGAACGCTTCACTAACACTTTCCCCGGCCAACTGTTTTTCTTTAATAAATATTAAAAGCAACTTTTCCATCTCCTCAATCACTTGTGGCCTTTGCTTAGTTACCGCCGTAACTCCCGTTGCAACATTCGCCTTCTTAATCATTTCTTTATGCTTTAAAAACGTAGAAATGGTCGACTTCGCCATTCCGTATTCTACCGCTAAATCGGACACTCGTACACCATTCTCATATTTCGCTATAATTTCCTTCTTCAACTCGATCGTTGTTCGCACTGTTTTCCTCTTCTCCTTCCCCTTAACACTCATTACTTTCTTGGGACTCATTATGAAAGCTAAAAAAGCAATTAAAAGCACTGAAAATCACTAAATCACAACGAATGCTGATCGCGCGTTGTCTGAGTGACGCTCTCGAGAGAACTGATGCTTCCCGAACAAGCGAGAGTGGCCGAGATGGCGCGATCATCACAAAGCCCATGCGGTCGTCACGTGTTCGGCTGGTCGAGTACCGAATTTTTGGTCGAGCACCGCAGCAAAAATTTCTCGAAAATTTTGGTCGAACTCCGAATTGTTCGAGTATAGAGTCGTTCGACTACCGAGGTATCACTGTAGCACTTTTATATTTATATATTATAGCTGTGTGTGTGGGTACACAGGACTCACCAATAATCGAAAAAAAGATATCCTTTACATAAACCCAACACCGTCAGTCCACATACAGTACCGAAAAACACTAACCCACACACAGTACCGAAAAACACTTACCCACACACAGTACCGAAAAACACTTGCCCACACACTAAAATAAATCACTTAATATTAAACCCAATCGTATACCACAACCCAGAAATAAATCACATTTAACATCAACATAAGCGAGAACGCCAAAATATTAAATATATAAGTTGTGTGGTAACCGTAGTCCACAGACTCCACACACTGGCAACAATCCTTGTATCCAATTGCCACAAATCCCTGCAGTCAATTCGACTGTCCAATCACATTAAAGGGGTCATCATCATCGTAAACATTTATTTCCAGCCGGGTCGTCAACGCTCAAATTCTCTATTTATATAAATATCTGCAGTCTAACTATGTTCATTGTACGGTCCAGGTCGTCATCATCAAGTTATTCATACAAGCACACGGCTGGCAAACCACCTTCCAGGCCAAACTAAAACTCCAAGGAGCCTAAAGGAGGAATTGCGGCCTGCAATAAAAAAGAAAAAAACGCTTACGAAAACTCCTAACTAAACTAAACTATCGTACTATAATCAAAGATAAACAATAAACTTTCTATCATTCACGAACGCGCCTAACAAAAATGAATAAAAACAGTACTTACTCAGAACATAAAAACACTAAACAGCCGGCTTCCGAAGAACAAAAAAATGCAGAACCGACTCCTTCTATCGTCCAAGATCTAATGCTTTCGCCCAAGACATTCATCACCACCCTATCCTAGCTAAAAAAATGTAAACAAACAACCTCAAATATACCAACAATCTTTCCAACTTCAAACAATCATTCGCTAATTACCCCTTTTCTTCGGCGCGCACCGCGGACACACAAAACACGCACACACAAACGCACATACACACATATTCTCTCGCGCACGCGCGATCTAACAAAACTAAAGCAAATGAAATTCTCTCTCTCTCTCTCTCTCTGACAAAACTAAAGCAAATAAACACTCTTTCTTTCTCTCTCTCTCTCTCTCACACACAAAACTAAGCAAATAAACACTTTCTCTTGCGGTTTGACAAAACTTAAGTAAATAAACACACACACTCTCTCTCTCTCTCTCTCTCTCTCTCTCTCTCTCTCTCTCTCTCTCTCTCTCTCTCATTAATGACAAAGCTAAAGCAAATAAAATGTCTCGATTTAACAATACTAAAACAACTCTCTCTCTCTCTCTCTCTCTCTCTCTCTCTCTCTCTCTCTCTCTCTCTCTCTCTCTCTCTCTCTCTCTCTGTGACAAAACTAAAGCCAATACTGTAAACACTTTCTCTCTCTCTCTCTCTCTCTCTCTCTCTCTCTGACAAAACTTAAATAAACACACTCACACACACTCTCTCTCTCTCTCTCTCTCTCTCTCTCTCTCTCTCTCTCTCTCTCTCTCTCTCTCTCTCTCTCTCTCTCTCTCTCTCTCTCTCACTCTTGATTTGGCAAACAAAAAATAAATTAAAATAAAATTAATCCTCCACATTCCTCCCCCTTACTTTGCCAAATCTTCACACAACACTTACCTATTTTCTCATTACCCAGTCGCAATCAGGAACAGGACCTCGGCTTCGAGTAACTGGGCCTTCATATACCTGCACTCTCTCATTTACTTCTTCCATGTCATTTTCATTCAACGTACTATTACGATTCCCGTCTATGCTCTGCTCGTCTAAGATATCATGCACTATTTCATCTACCTCAATTTCATCTGGCCCGAAAATCCCACTAATTTCTGTCAACAATTCATCCATTACATCTAAACCATTTTCTACTTTCACAAAAGAATCATTCATACTGCTTATCATTCTCCTATCTTCCATTCTCGTGTCCGTCATACGTTCTCTTGCCTCATCTAACGAAAAACCACACACACTATGAGTATCATTCATACTCATCCAAGTTTCATCTGTATTAATACATTTATCTTCCATACTCACCTGTACATTTACACCCTTGTCCTGCTTATTCTGATTCCCGCCTACAACTACAAAATTTTCCCGTCTTTTATCCCCAGTAAAATTCTCAGACTTCTTTTTCTTTCCATACTCTACTAACACCAATTGCTTATCTTCTAAACCTAATGCCTCACACATACTCGGTTCATACTTGTTCGTTTTCAGCCATTTATTCATACCATTCTCCTGAATATATCTTGGTACCTCCTTCCATTTTCGCAACTGATTGTGGTGTGCCCTAACCTTTTCCACACTACCATCCACACTTACTTTACCTAAAACATAACTCAACCCACTAGAACCAACATCTAACACCTCATATGGACCTTCAAACTTATCACGTACCTTATTGACATTCATTCTTCCTTTTTCAATTACTTCTTTTAACACTTTCTCTCCCACTTTGTAGCTTTCAAATCTCTCATTTGCTTTCTTCCAAACATCTCTATCATTCTCGGACACACTCAATCTTGGTCTTACTATCTTTTCAAAATTCAACACAAACTTACACGGAGACATACCAGTACTCTTGTGCACCGTCGCATTATACGCCCACAACGCACGCCCAACATATAAATCCCAATCATTATCACATGTACTCATCATCCGCAAAATTTCTGTTTAAGGTTCTTACAGTCCTTTCAGCCAAACCATTCGCACTTGGCATATACGGAGTCGAATACACATGTTCAATGCCCCATTCTCTCAACATCTGCTCAAACTCCCATCCAACAAACTCCGGACCATTGTCACTTAACATTTTTGCAGGCTTACACACACTCATCGGCAACATCACTTGACTTACCATTCTCGCTACAGTCTCACTTCTTTTATTCTTGATGGGTACTGCATATGCAAACTTGCTCATATGATCGACCATGACAATCATTCCCACATGTCTTCTCGCAGTCACAGGCAACGAAACACAATCAATCACAAACATCTCAAATGGCTCTTTCATACGTAACCTCAGAACAGGCGGACTTGCATGCATGCTCTGATATTTTCCCTTCTGACAATCCTCACAAGTAGTCGCTACATCCCTACAAATTTGACTCAACCCAGGCGTAAACAACCTCTCTCGCATGCATTCCCACAATTTATTCTTCCCCATATGCCCATACCTGTCATGCACTACCATACACATACTTACAGCTGCATGCATTGGAAATACAGGAACATATATATCTTCATCCATTCCCCTATGCAAAAAATACACAATATTCTTACAAACAATAAATCTTTTAACAACTTTCTTATACGCTTCCAAATCACACGGCCATTCTTCCACCCTAATACCATTTAAAATACATTCACGTAACCTATTTATCTCTAAACATTCACCTTGCATTTCTTCCACCTCTTCTTTGCTCAACAAATCATCTTCACTTTTTGCAATATCAATCATGCCAACAAAATTCGCCATGAATACACTATTATCCTCAATTACTATTAACTTACAGCCATTCTTTGAAAGCAAACCCTTACCAACATCAACTGACACATGGTGCAACCTCAAAAAATCTATTCCCATCAAAATACAACTAGGCATTTCATTCTCTCCCATTACAATAAAATTATGTTCAACTTCCATACTCCCTAGTTTTACCTTCAACCTCACTTCTTCCCAAACAAGTAAACTTCCCTGACCTATTCCATGAATTCTCACACTCGTACACTGTCTTTTCACTTCCCAATTGTACCTCTCAATTTCCCTGATAACCGACTCATTTACTAATGACACTTGAGCACCCGTATCAATTAAACTACAATATTCATTCTCATTTATATTCACATATGTCATCATCCTTCCTTTTACACCATGCATGCATACATTTACTCTCCTTTCAATTCTGTCGCTCACTTCACCAATATGTTCATCATCATATTCACTGTCCTCTATACCCCCATATCTTAGATTAAGGTCACTTGCACCATTATCCTTCTCACTCAACAATTTGCAACATTCCTCCTTACATTGAATCCTCAAAATATATTCCCTATCATTCTCCTTACATGCCCTATATTCCATCGGTCGATTCCATCCAAAATACAAATACACAGTTACACCATACAACATACTTACCACCATTAATATCCTTGATAATACTTCCCCTTCTAGTACGCTACTCTCCTCCTCATATACCATTTCTTTTGACACTTCATTCATCACCCTTCTTTTAAGCTCGCTTACGCTACCTGGTATTTCCGTATCTAACCCCTCTTGTATTAACTTACTTAAACCCATTAGGATACACTTATACACCATATCTTCCCCTTCACAACTCTGCTCCACAACTAAACCTTCAGGCAACCTTTCAGAATTCTGATTACTCTCTTTATCTTCCATCCTCCCATGCATCCTCGACATCGCATCCGCTATCACATTCTTATTTCCCGGTACATATTCTAACCTAAAATCAAATTCATTTAAATCCTCTATGGTCCTAGCAACCCTTGCATTCACACACTCTTTCCTTATCATATACACTAGGGGCTGATGGTCAGTACGCACAATGAATTTTACACCATACAAAAATACTTTCAATGCTTTCACACAAAATCGTATTGCAGCCAATTCCCTGTCAATCGTCGAATACTTCCGCTCAGCTTTATTAAACGCTTTACTAACATACGCTATTACTCTCAATTGCTCTTCTCCATTTACACTCTGCATTTGAACCAAACAACCACCCATACTAACCCCACTCGCATCCGTATACAACTCTAGCATATTCGCATTTTCACTGTAGTCTGGAAATGCCAAAGTGACGTCATTCGCGGCCTCTTCCTTCAACCTTTCAAACGCTTCTATCATCCGATCATCCCATTTTAATTTTGTACTATTCCTTTTACCCGTCCATTCATTCAAAGGCTTCCCTATACCTGAACAATCTCTAACAAACTTGCGCCCAAACTCAACCAAACCAAGAAAACCTCGCAACTCATGCACAGTCCGGGGACGTGGAAATTCTCGCACCTTATTCACAAACTTGTCACTCTTCCTTATACCAGATTCACCCACTACATGCCCAAGAAATTCCACCTCCCTGGACAACCATGTACACTTCTCAAGCTTAATTTTCACACCAACTTCAATTAACCGCATCAACACTGCCTCAAGCAACCGCATATGTTCCTCAACAGTCTCGCTCGCAATCAGAATATCATCTATAAAAACAGTCACCTTCTGTCGATCGAAACCAGCCAATACAACATTCATCGCTCTTTGGAAGGCAGCAGGCGCATTAGCAAGACCAAAACTCAACCTTTTAAATTGAAAGTGACAATTTGTACTTGAAAATGCGGTAATGGGCCTGCTCCCCTCCGCCAGAGGCATCTGGTAATAGCCCCTCACCAAATCTAATTTAGTAAAAACTTTCATTCCATGCATCTTATAAACACAATCAGACACCACATTCATTGGAAAACGTTCTTTAACAGTCACCTCATTCACCTTCCTATAATCAATACACATGCGTAAACTTCCATCAGGCTTTCGTACAGGGACAATAGGGCTATTCCAGGCACTCTCACTCCTTTCTATTACATCCATACGCTCTAATTCCTGACACTGCTCCTCTAACTCCTTGGCAATAGGTGGAGAAAAATGCCTGGGACGCTGATATATGGGGGTATCATCACTGAGAACTATTTTAAATTCTGGCAGGTCTGACCCCCCACAATCATCGTCACCGAGACTCATAACTCTCCGCTTATCCCATAACTTCTTAAGCAATCGTTCCCTTTCGACCTCACTTATACTCTCATCTAACTTTATTCTTCCTTTCAACGTATCGTAATCCCAATCGTCATCGTTCTTTACCTTACCAGCCATTACCTGTCTCGCCTTAACATATCTTCCATCCTCTACATTGATCAGTGTATACATACATCCCATGCAATCGCCCTCACGTATTCCACGTACTCTCTTCCTCCTAACACTCGGCAACAACCTTACATACACCTTGGGTTCCTGCATATTCATAACACCATCATATACATACGCACTCGTTTTCACCAAATTACCTGCTTCCATACCTTCCACTACATATTCATCCTCGTCACTATTTGAAATTCCCAGACTGCTCGGCCTTGCAACTTTTACACTAATAACCTCACCTTTCTTACCCGATATCTTTACACTTTCCCTTGCTACCAATGGCACTCCCTTCCACACCTTCGTACTCACTCTGCCGTCTTCCTTTAAATAAAATTCCCCACAAATATCACCTTTAACCTTTATTTCAATCATATTCACACTTGGATGTACAATCATACCACATTTTTTCAGAAATTTATACCCAAGCAGTACGTCATATTTCTCATTCGCTCCCTCAACCACGTAAAAATCATTATCCTCCATCATCAGCCCCCCAATCATAACATTTTCCCGCAACTTTCCTTGCACAGGCATACGCAAATTACCAATACCTTTTACTTCACCCTTACATCCCTTAAATTCACAAACCTCTTTTACCTTATCATATGCATTCCTAAACATTAAATTGACACCACAACTAGTATCAATCAAACCAACCAACTCTACACCATTAAAAATCATTTTCACACTCATACAATCATGTGCTCTTTCTCCCATCACATCTTCATGCAATAAACCCTCACGAACATGCATCACATTCACTCCCCACACACACGAGGACTCACCCAGCTGAACCCTCTGATTAATTAGTTTCCCGAACATCCTGGCTGACTTGATCCCTTCTTTCTACAAACCCTAGCTACATGCCCATCTGCACCACATTCAGTGCACTTACCCCGCGGCTCCTTGCACATTCTAGCATAATGACCATCCTTACCACAATTACCACAAATTACATTCATACGATTATTACGGCATCCACTCGCTATGTGTCCAGTCATACCACACCGATAACACTTAACCACTTTCTCTTTCTTACAGTCGCTAATACGATGCCCTGTCTCTCCACACCCGAAACATGCTCCTAATGCCCATCTACACTCGTTCTTTTTATGTCCTACCTTCCCACACCTATAACACCTCTCTTCACGGATACCACTACCTAACCTAACTTGCTGCGTACTAGCACTTCTATCTCTCCAAACTTGATTTCCCTGTCTAAACCCGTCATTTCTCGGCATGGGTATTCCTACATTACTCACCCTAACACTTCTATCTATTACACTATCAGCTGCCCTCATTGGCCCTCTCATAACAGCATCTCTAAAACTACCAAATTCTGGCACACATTCCTCCATTCCAGTTCTTACACTCACAGATTTACTTTCTTTCATACACCTATCCAACTCGTAATCCTCAACTATCTCTAAAATATCATCCCAAGTCAATCTCTCTCTAGTCCACCTCATTTTCTCCTTCCGTTTCAAATTAATAAACTCACACACACTCTCTGGTACTGTACCCAAAAACTTCTTCATTAGTTCCTTATTTTCATTTATTCCTTCGTCCCCATACTTCTTTCTAGCCAATGTTTCTAACCGACATACATACATCGAGATTGCTTCACCCACCTTCATTCGTGCTTCATCAAAATCATTTTTTCGCTTATACCTAACACTACCTTTCATACGTTTTACCTGTTCAATTATCCTCTTCTTTACACTTTCATACTCAACCTCTCCTACACTCATTATCACCCCATACATCGTCAACAAATATCCTGACAAAAATTCTCCCAACTCCCTAGCCCAAACTCTCTTACTATTCCCATACTTAGCCTGACAAAACTTTTCATATTCCCTAAAGAAGTCATATACATCCCTACTGCTATGTTCATTAAACCTTTCACACCTAGGTACCTCTCTCATAAACACTGTCTTACAAACTTCCTCTACTTCATTCTCACTACTATCTTCACTGTCTACTCCCTTCTTGTTGCCTTCTTCATTTGAATACAATGAATCTAGTTCTACACTCAAAGTCCTATCTTTAACTATCCCCTTCTTACCCTTTTTCTTACTTACCACCTTCACCCAATCATGATCATCCTCACTCACACCCTGACCTTTCTTCTTTTCTTTCTTCACACTATCTTTACCTTTCTTCTCAGTCTTCCTATCACCCTTCGTTCCAATCTTACTATGTCTAGGCCCTTTACTTTCAATATCACTATCACTACCTTCCCCATTATCACTTACCCTATCCTCTTCCACCATCAACCCGTTACCAGAAGCAGAAGCCAATCCTCCGACTGCACCTTCACCTATGACAGTTTTCATCATCCCCATTACTTGCCCTATCATAGCTTCCATTCGTTTCTCATTTTCTCGCATCCTCATCTCAACACCCTCTTCCACTCTCTCTACAGTTCCCTGAAGTTCCCTAAGTTTCCTTTGCATCTCCTCATTCTCACTACTTAACCTCGCATTCTCCAACAACAACCTCTCCTCTCGCTCATTAGACAACCGCAATTCCTCCTTTAAAATATGCAACTGTTCTTCCATTAACTCCATTTCAATACCATTAATATTCTAAGTAATTCCAAAACCTATTTACCCTTGTCCAACAGTCCAGTTTCAATCCCACCTTCAACAGTCGTCCCTGTTCGGGCGCCAAATTTATGTAGCGGGATGTCAACAAAAACAAACCCCACACCTTTGATCACTCTTCTTCCAAAATATCCCACAATACAAACTTTCCCCTTACTTTACTTCAAACTGGACTGTTGCTCGAAGGGAAAAACAAACAAAACATAACCTTAAAACTATATTTACTGCAACAAAAAAAAAACAAAAATCACACATCATTAAACAAACTTAACACAAAAACAGACAGAAATAGCACTTTTATATTTATATATTATAGCTGTGTGTGTGGGTACACAGGACTCACCAATAATCGAAAAAAAGATATCCTTTACATAAACCCAACACCGTCAGTCCACATACAGTACCGAAAAACACTAACCCACACAGTACCGAAAAACACTTACCCACACACAGTACCGAAAAACACTTACCCACACACTAAAATAAATCACTTAATATTAAACCCAATCGTATACCACAACCCAGAAATAAATCACATTTAACATCAACATAAGCGAGAACGCCAAAATATTAAATATATAAGTTGTGTGGTAACCGTAGTCCACAGACTCCACACACTGGCAACAATCCTTGTATCCAATTGCCACAAATCCCTGCAGTCAATTCGACTGTCCAATCACATTAAAGGGGTCATCATCATCGTAAACATTTATTTCCAGCCGGGTCGTCAACGCTCAAATTCTCTATTTATATAAATATCTGCAGTCTAACTATGTTCATTGTACGGTCCAGGTCGTCATCATCAAGTTATTCATACAAGCACACGGCTGGCAAACCACCTTCCAGGCCAAACTAAAACTCCAAGGAGCCTAAAGGAGGAATTGCGGCCTGCAATAAAAAAGAAAAAAACGCTTACGAAAACTCCTAACTAAACTAAACTATCGTACTATAATCAAAGATAAACAATAAACTTTCTATCATTCACGAACGCGCCTAACAAAAATGAATAAAAACAGTACTTACTCAGAACATAAAAACACTAAACAGCCGGCTTCCGAAGAACAAAAAAATGCAGAACCGACTCCTTCTATCGTCCAAGATCTAATGCTTTCGCCCAAGACATTCATCACCACCCTATCCTAGCTAAAAAAATGTAAACAAACAACCTCAAATATACCAACAATCTTTCCAACTTCAAACAATCATTCTCTAATTACCCCTTTTCTTCGGCACGCACCGCGGACACACAAAACACGCATACACAAACGCACATACACACATATTCTCTCGCGCACGCGCGATCTAACAAAACTAAAGCAAATGAAATTCTCTCTCTCTCTCTCTCTCTGACAAAACTAAAGCAAATAAACACTTTCTTTCTTTCTCTCTCTCTCTCTCTCTCACACACAAAACTAAGCAAATAAACACTTTCTCTTGCGGTTTGACAAAACTTAAGTAAATAAACACACTCACACTCTCTCTCTCTCTCTCTCTCTCTCTCTCTCTCTCTCTCTCTCTCTCTCTCTCTCTCTCTCTCTTTCTCATTAATGACAAAGCTAAAGCAAATAAAATGTCTCGATTTAACAATACTAAAACAACTCTCTCTCTCTCTCTCTCTCTCTCTCTCTCTCTCTCTCTCTCTCTCTCTCTCTCTCTCTCTCTCTCTCTCTCTGTGACAAAACTAAAGCCAATACTGTAAACACTTTCTCTCTCTCTCTCTCTCTCTCTCTCTCTGACAAAACTTAAATAAACACACTCACACACACTCTCTCTCTCTCTCTCTCTCTCTCTCTCTCTCTCTCTCTCTCTCTCTCTCTCTCTCTCTCACTCTTGATTTGGCAAACAAAAAAATAAATTAAAATAAAATTAATCCTCCACAACACCTTCCTGTCTCTTTTACAGTCGCTGAAGACGGAGAAGCTTCATGCGTTGTGGCGTGCCTTTTATTTTAGCGAGAAGGATAGGAGAGCATATCCGCCGAAAGCGAGGAAACCTGATTCTCGTCAAGTGAACGAAGTTCCTATACACTCAAGCGATCGCTATTGTTGGGTTGAGGAAGTGTGGAGGTGAGCGAGCGTGCTGGCTCGCCTTGCCAACTAACCTCTCGTCAAGGTCGTTCACCTCGCTGTTGTTCACCCCGCAAGCGCTGACATGGGAGAGGGTTGAGGCTTTCTCCCCATCCCTCCCACCCCCTCGCTGGGGGAATAATTCATCAGGTAACTTGTTAGCCAAGGATGGACCTTGGTTTCAAGACCTGGTGAAAGCGCTTAAACAAGCGATGGGAATTTCTAACAATCCTCCAGCTGTAGCGACGAAGGTTCCTGTTATTCCCCAGGATTCTCCTAAGGGATCTAGCTATCTTTCTTATCCTAGGCGAGCTAGCCTAGCTGGAGCGCCATAACCGCCTCCACCTCCTTCCACCCAGTGAGTCTCAAGGTATAAGGATTACCTTAAGACTAAGGATCCTAAGTTCATGGATCCGAACCGGGAGAGGGTGGCAGTGACTCAGGTCAGGGACGCGAGGTCGGTTAGGGAAAGAATTGGCTTCTCCCCAAAGGTCTGAATTCTCTAACCTTCACCCGATTTCTTGCTTTGAGAGCTGGAAGCCAGTTGGGATTGATTGGGAAGATCTTTCCTCTCTACTGAAGGATATCCCTCTCCTAGTTGGTTCCGGGGACACTAAACCAACGGAATCAATTAGGGGAGAGGGGGAGAGAAATCCTCTCTTTTGGATCAATTTGAGGTTCAACCAAGAGGGAGGAAAGACATTAAAAGACTACCTAAGAACTGGCATTCTATGGTTGAACCTCAGACTCAACGGGAACAGTCTTCAGTCTCAGCCGCTAACGTAAGACCTGGGCTTAGCGGCCTTCCCCCCCAGAGCACACTTGGCTTCCAAAAGGATTTCTGTTGACGACCCTCACCCTCCCCGAGCTCCTATGGGTGTTAGCTCGGGAGTCTGAGCATTCTGACGGGGCGCTCCCTGCTTCTGCGAGCCCGAATGTCGCACCTTTGAAGCAGAAATGTCGCACCTTTGAAGCAGAAAGATTCAGATCGAATCTTTCTAAAGGTTCTGGCTTGCATCAGGAAGGTTAACAACCTGGAAGAACCTGATGACATCCTGACTTGAGAGCAAGGATACAGTCTTGGACCAGTTGTCCTGTGCTCCTAAACCCTCCAGACCCAAAGTAGCCTTACCTTGGGGAAGGGGAGTTAAGGCAGCGAAGAAGAGAGCTTTCGTCCAAGTAGCTGGCACCTCCCGCTCTCTTCGTTTGGTGGACTCCTCAAGGTTACTTCTTCCTCCTTATGTAAGGCAGAGGAAGTACTATGAGGTTTTGCGAGACGATCCTTCCCCCTTACCGCTTTACCCAGCGATTGTATTGTTGACCCAGACGCCTTTGGAGAAACTAAAAATTCTCCCTGTTCAGTTTTCTGCTGCAGACGCCGGTAACATAGAGCTGGTTGCAAAGTGTGCTATGCAATCAACTTCATGGCTGGATTATTGGTTAAGCATGATTGGCTATCTCGTCAAGAACGAGGACTTCTCCACTCTTACGAGGAGAGAGACACTGATCTCTTTCCTTCTCTTGGGTGCAAAAACACTCAAATTCTTGATGGAGAACATGGTGAACCAATGGGTCAACTGGATCTTGAGGCGACGTGATGCAGTTGTCTCGAGATTCCAGAGGCAGGTACCGAAGAGAAAGGCAATAGGGCTGCGCAGTGCTCAGCGGACCGATGAAGATGGGTGATCCAAAACGCTCTCCTCCAGCGGGTTGTCTCCTCTCACTCCTTCCACCAGGCTCATCCAAAGCAGAGACAAGTGTCCCAAACCTCAGATTGGCCAGAAGCAGAACTCCCTAAAGAAGAAAGACGCAAAGCCTTCCTTTCATCCCTGAGGACGCAAAGGTGAAGGCAAGAAATCCCGGCGAGGACAACCACGCCAGGGAGGGCAATCCTCCGACCAATCCACTGGTTGGGGGATGCCTTATAAGCAGATGGCAGAGGTGGATGAATTACGGAGGCGACCCTTGGTCGACTTTCGTATTAAGAAAGGGATATATCATCCCTTTCATCGACTCTCCCCCTCCACTGACTCAAAGTCCAACTGTGACTAGGTCTTATGCCAAGGGATTGGCAAAGGACCAGGTCTTACGGACCAAAGTTAGGACCATGCTAGAGAAGGGTATTCTCCAGGAGGTCCAGGGATGGTCCTCAGGCTTTTACAGTCACTTATTTCTTGTAAAAGAGACGTCTGGAGGCTGGAGACCCATTATAGACCTCTCAGTCCTGAATAAGTTTGTCCTATAAACTCCGTTCATCATGGAGATGGCACAAACGGTCAGACAGGCTGTCAGACCGAACGACTTCATGATCTTGTTGGACCTGAAAGACGCGTACTTCCAGATCCCAATACATCAGTCTTCAAGGAAGTACCTGCGCTTTACTATGGACAATCAGATATACCAATTCAAAGTGCTGTGCTTCAGCTTGTCCACAGCACCCCAGATGTTCACAAGAGTCTTTACTCTTGTGTCCACGTGGGCACACAAGAAGGGCATTCGTCTTCTTTGATACCTAGAGGATTGGCTAGTTCTAGCAGACTCAAAGGAGAGACTTCTCCATCGAGAAAAACTTCCGGCCATCTGTCAGGATCTGGGGATCCCGATAAATAGCGAAAAGTCTCATCTGCAACCGGTCCAAGATATGGTATATCTAGGGGTGAGAATTGAGACCACACTAGGCAAGGTCTTTCCGTCCGAGGACAGAATGAAGAGACTGAAAGAGGTAACCCAGGACTTCCACGTGAGAGACGAACTGCCAGCACATAAATAGCAGAAGCTGTTAGGGCACCTAACTTCTCTCGAGAAGTTGGTCCCTCAGGGCCGTCTCCGCATTTGGTCACTTCAGTGGCAACTGAAGACGTTTTGGTCTCAGCACAACAGACCCACCGGACACTTTAGTGCCGATGGGAATCAAACAAAAGAGAGACCTAAGCTAGTGGGTGTTAGACACCAACCTGCTCAAAGGAATATATCTCTCTCCTCCCTTGGATTTGATCCTTTTCACGGATGCATCAAAAGAAAGGGGTGGGGGGAGGTGCTCATCTGTTACGCCTGACGGCATCTGGGCTTTGGTCCGAATCCGAAAGGCGGTGCCACATCAACCTCCTGGAAATGAAAGCCTCTTTTCTGGCTCTCAAGCATTTCCATCAGCTCCTTTCAGGACACCACGTAGTGCTGATGAGCAACAACACTACGGTGGTAGCTCAAATAAACAAGCAAGGAGGTACTTATTCACATCCCCTATGTTAACTAGCTGTAGAAATCCTCAGATGGACGGAAGACAACTCTGTAACCTTAACAGACTGCTTCATTCCCTGCAAAAAGAACGTGCTGGTAGACAATATGAGCAGGAGGACTCAGATAGTTGGTACCGAATGGTCTTTAAATCAACAGATAGCCAACAAAGTCTTGACTTTGTGGGGTTTGCCGACGATAGACCTGTTCACGACGTCTCTCAACCAGAAACTTCCGGTGTACTGCTCTCCAGTACCGAACCCACAGGCATTCTGCAGGATGCCTCACAATAGGTTGACCCAGAGCTAAATAAGTCCTGTCAGATTATTACTTATACCCTTAAATCAACACCTTTATCATCTTCACATAAAATAGCTGGTATCCCACCACCCCATATCTGACGAGAAACGCAAGCAACCACTAGAAAAATAAACAAATTAATAACCGTAGGCATCCACTCCTCAATCACCAGGAAGCCAGGCAAAGACCAAATTCCCACAAAAGCTTCAGAACAGTGGATGGACTAAAACCAATCTGGGTAACTGCTCACTCTAGAGAAGTGGCAGGAAAGTGATCATTAGGCATACAATGAGGTGCTGCCAAACCCAAACGAAGGCCTACCCAGTGGAACAACCCTCACCAGTAACAATTGGCTAACCCTAAACAGAGTAAAGATAAAAGTGGGCAAAACTGTAGATAATTGTCACAAATGGGGACTAGCCACCAACCCTGAATGCCCATGTGTGGCAAACTACAAACAATGGAACACATCCTATGAGGGTGACCATGGGGCCATAATTTTTCAGATCAAGACCTCAGAGAAACAAACGACAATGTACTCCTGTGAGTTCGACATTGGCGCGATAAGATATGATTATGATGAACCATACAATTGTAAATGTTTAATAGAAAGAGATATTTATGTTGTGGCAGGAAAAGTTTTATGGCCTCTTTAACAGACTGAGAATTTCTCTGTTTTTAAGATCTTAAGATCTGAAGAAGGAGGTGGGAGCCATTTCCCTGCTGCAGCACATGGCCTCTGGACTATCGTCTGAGTCAGATTGGTAAATGCCACAAAAACCTCCTGGAGTTGAAAGCAAAGTAACTTTGTAAATTGCTCTTCAACATTTGGTAACTCGATAGTGCTGAAAAGCGACAACACGACTATAGGGGCATATCTAAACTAGCAAAGAGATTCTATTTAATGGTAACTTTGCCAACTAGCTGTTGAAATTCTGTGATGGACAGACAAAAATGCTATCTCCCTGTCAACCTGGTTCATACCCAGCAAAAAGAATATCTTAGCAAACAAACTGAGTAGGAAATCGTAGATAGTAGGTTTCGAGTGGTCTTTTGACCGTCGGATAGCGAACAAAGTGATAACTTATTGAGGTTCACCAATGATAGATCTGTTTGTAACATCTCTGAATCAGAAGCTTCCACTGTACAGTGATACCTATGGATACGAAAGTTTCTGCTTACGAAAAATTCAGGATACGAAAAGTGATTCGAAGATTTTTATGCCCCAATATACGAATAAAATTTCAGGATACGAAAACCTTACGAGATCCCAACTCTTCGCCGAGAGTAATTTTAAAAAGCGCGCGTCGCCAGACTTTGAACTTGGGTAGACTCACTTACAGCCTCCCGCTCACCCATTGGTTATCTCCCTACTCAGATGCTAGCTGACGCCATAAGATCCTGCTTTCCTATTGGTCGGCAACTATCCCAGCTTGCTTACGCACGGGCGTTCATCTCTCTCTCTCTCTTTTCGTTCCGACTGCGGTATCGTTAACAGACATTGTGTGCTTTCGCTTGTTTGACGAAGTGTTAATAAACGGTACATTCGTACGCCACGTGTTATCGTTATTAAACATTCGTTACTGTGCACTGTACTGTATTAGTGTTTACTATACATAGTACTGTATATAACGTACGTAGTGTATTATATTACGTATTACTGTAGCCATGGGTCCCAAGAATGTTGCCGAAGGAAAGAAGAAGAAGACGATGCTTTCGATGGAGACGAAACTTGAAATCGTAAAAAAGTACGAGTCTGGCATGCGTTTAAGTGCGATCGCCAAGGAGTATGGCTGGAATCCATCTACGATAGGCACCATCCTGAAGCAGAAGGCGGCCATCAAAGCAGCGGCACCTTCTAAGGGCGTCACTATTTTCTCCAATAAGAGAACCCACGTGCATGATGAGATGGAGAGGCTGCTTCTTGTGTGGATCAAAGACAAAGAGATCTCAGGAGACACCATCACTGAGACTACAATTTGCCTGAAGGCCTCCGCCATTTTCGGTGATCTCGTGCGTTCTCAGGCCGAAGAAGGGGCAGGAGAAGGAACATCCCAGCAGGAACCAGAGTTCAAGGCTTCTCGGGGGTGGTTCGAGAAATTCAAGAAAAGGACTGGCATTCATTCAGTGGTACGGCATGGGGAGGCAGCCAGCTCGGACACGAAGGCCGCCGAAGCCTTTGTTAAAACGTTCAACGAGTTGACTCTGCAGGAAGGCTACAGTTCGCAGCAAGTTTTCAATTGCGACGAAACTGGACTCTTTTGGAAGAAAATGCCTCGTCGGACGTTCATCACGGCGGAGGAGAAGAGGCTACCCGGACATAAGCCTATGAAGGACAGGCTTACCCTTGCCTTTTGTGCAAACGCCAGTGGGGACTGCAAGATAAAGCCCCTGCTGGTGTACCATTTAGAAAATCCCCGAGCCTTCAAAGCCCACAAAGTCATCAAAGAGAACCTTCCCGTGATGTGGAGGGCGAATGCTAAAGCCTGGGTAACGAGGCAACTTTTCATTGATTGGGTGAATGTCTGCTTCGGTCCGACTGTCCAAAAATATTTGGAAGAAAAGCGCCTCCCTATGAAATGTCTGCTGGTGTTGGACAATGCTCCAGCTCACCCTCCTGTCCTCGAGGAATATCTTCTGGCCGAGTATTCCTTCATAAAGGTCCTATATCTACCGCCTAACACCACCCCTCTCCTCCAGCCCATGGACCAGCAAGTTATTTCAAATTTTAAAAAATTGTACGAGAAGCATCTCTTCCAGAGATGTTTCCAAGTCACAGAGAGTACAAACCTCACTCTGCGTGAATTCTGGAAAGATCACTTTAATATCGTGATATGCCCCAAATTCATCGATCTCGCTGGGCAGGAAGTTTCGAGGCGTACCCTGAACTCATCTTGGAGGAAGCTGTGGCCTGATGCTGTCTCTGCACGAGACTTCGAGGGGTTCGGGAAGCCTGGATGCGAAGCCGAGATCGTTGACGATCCTGAACCCATTCAGCAGTCTGAGGTGGCTGACATCGTACATCTTGGTACAGTACGTCCATGGGGCTGGAAGTTAGCGGCGAGGATGTAGATGAACTTATCGAGGAGCACCACGAGGAGTTGACGACGGACGACCTGAAGGAGTTGGAGACGATGCAAGTGAGTGTTGTTCAAGAGCAGTTCTCTAGCGGTGATGAGGAGGATGTTACACCTTTGAAAACGGCAGACATTAAGGAAATTCTCGCATGTTTCCATAAAATGGCAGACTACGTCGAAAAGGAACATCCAGAAAAAGTTTATACCAACCGTGCGCTTCAACACTGCAATGACGTTTGCCTAACGCATTTTAGAAATGTGTTGAAAATTAGGCAGAAACAAGCTTCAATGGATAGTTTCTTATTAAAGAGGCCAGCGGTATTAGTAGGCCAAGACGAAGGTGAAAGTGAAGAAAAGAAACAGAAAAGAGGAAGTGATGAAGAATTAGAAGGTGAAAGTAAAGAAAAGAAACAGAAAAAAGAAAGTGATGAAGAAGTAGAAGAGATTTAGAAAATATGAAAAACGTAAAAGTTATAAAAAAGCAAAAAAAAAAATTCAATTTTAAGTTTTATGTTACCGTTAAGTGTTAAAGTAATTTTTTCTTTCATTTTATAGTTTTCCATACGTAATGTTAAGTGTTAATTATTTCTGCCATTTTTTTATTTCGTAAAGTTTAAGTGTTAATGTGTTAAGTGTGTAAATTACTGTACTTAGTCTGTCACTTGTTACGTTTTCTGCCTTATGCCATCCTCCTCTGCCGCGACTTCGCTATCGGACACCGTCTCAATCAAAAGGTAAGTTTCAACTTTTTTGTTACACTAATTAACTGTAACCTTTTTTTCAGGGTATCGATCCTTAATTTAGGTGTACGTACAGGTAACAATACACCTTCACTGATCCAAATGCTTTACATACAGTACCGTAACTTTTATACAGTAGTAAAGAAAACGGACTGTTTCTTAGGGCTTGGGGGGGATAACTAGGCTATAACTACATTATTGAATAATCTCATAGTGGTTTCTGGAATGGATTAGGCTGTTTTTAATGGTTGGGTTAATTATTGAATGATAGAAATGGCTGCATTGCATGTTTATTACTACAGTTTAGCGTGTTTATGGAAGAAAAGGTGTCTTTTCGTAAGGCTTGGAACGGATTAGGCTATTTACATGTAAAACGCGACTCAGGATACGAAAAAATCGGGATACGTAACCGTATCCTGAACGGATTACTTTCGTATCCTGAGGCATCACTGTACTGATTGCCAGTACCAGATCCACAGGCAGCATTCCTGAACGCTTTCCAACACCCGTGGAATGACCTAGTCATGTATGCTTTCCCCCAGTTCTGTCTATTGAGGAGACTCCTTATCCGGGTAAGATTGTCAACCAGCCTATCGATGACCTTAATAGCTCTACTGTACAGACGGCAGAATGGTTCCTGGACCTTCTAATGCTACTGCCAGAGGTACCGAGGGAGCTGCCTTTCCTTTACCACCTTCTATACCTGGCCCACACTAAGATTTACCATCGGGCTCTGTGAGCTCTTAATTTTCACGCGTGGAGGTTATCCAGCATCTCCTCTCTGATAGAGGCTTTTCGCGACCAGTGGCGAAACAGATGTCTGGTATCTCTGAAGGTCCTCGGCCTCGGCCTCAGTCTACCAGGTGAAGTGGGTTATCTTTGGTTGTTGGGTTAGTGGAAAGCATGCCTCTCCATTCAGGCCACTCTACCCCTAATTGCAAATTTTTACTATATCTCTGGGAGGAATAACTCTGCTCTGTCTGAGTGAAGAAAGGCTATCACTCGGCCTTGTGCCAAGTCCTTATATTGAAGTATATTGAAGGGGCTAGATATTTCCTCCTCAGCAGAGCTGTCTATGCTTATACAAAATTTTGAACAGTCTTGTCCTCTGTCGGAAGTTAGACCACCTCTATGGAACATGTTCCTATGAGCCTTTACACCAGGCTTCAGACTGCGATCTCAAGTGAGAAATAGTCTTCTTCTTGCCTTAGCCTCCACCAAAAAGGGTAAGTGAGTTACATGGTCTCGCTTACGACATCGCCCTTTCAATGAGGTGGCGACAGGTTACGTTCATACCGAGCCATCAACAAAGCTCACAACCCAGAGCTCATGGTGTCAGGCTCATAAGCTCATCCCTGGCATTCAAGAAGAACTTCTCTGTGATGCAGGTACGTGTACTTTAAGCAGGGGTGTGGAGGAGTCAAACCACCCTTACCACCTACGGCCTGCATGTTACTTTACTTTTACAATAGGGCCTGTGGTGACTGCATAACACATAGTCTAGCTGCCTTAGCTCCTCACAGGACTATTATCAGTTGTTCAAGGGCAGTAGTTACTGTGTTATTCTAAGATGAATGAATAATGAATGGCTGGTCTTTTCTTCATCTTCCCCTTTCGCGGGGCATAACATCCGAAGACTCTGTCAGCTCTGTGTATAATCACAACCTGTGATTATACATAGCCTTGACAGTCACAATTGAGTTCAAACGTTCATCTTCACTTGAGCTCAGGCCATCGACCTGTTGATATTGACAAGCCACTGGTCTACTAGGTGTAAGGATGCTTATCGATCGCATTAGCATACTCGGATACTGCAATCCTGGGTATAAAGTTTCAAGCGGCTGAAGGGACTTCTACCCACTGTAGTTTGATTCTCCTTATGTAGAGAACATAGGTTTTGTACTTTGTGTGGAAACAAATGACAAATTTGGAAGTAATTTTGATTTTTCCTAACAATACAAACCTGAGAGAGAGCTCCCTCCACTTCCTGATCTACTCAAACAACCAAATGTGCAGATATTCCCTAGAGCTGTAGATTCCCTGCGTCTTCACGTTTAGAGTTTATCCAGAAGCTCCTCATGGCACGAGGGTTTTCGCAACCAGGTGTGAGAAGGATGGCTAGATACCTCCGACAGTTATCTGCTGCCGTGTATCCGGCAAAGTGGTCTATCTTCTGTGGTTGGTGTCGTGGAAGGGTATTGCTCCTCTCAGTGCCACTATTCCAGTAAAAGCAGATTTTTTGTTATATCTCAGGGAGGAAAATCTCTCTTCAGTTTCGACAGTAAAAGGCTATTGCTCATCCTTAAGCCTTGCCTTTGAGCTGAAGAGTTAACATTTCCTCCTCAACGGAATTGTCTCTTCTCATATGAAGTGATATGGTTTACCTATGCCATATTATTCCCATAAACCACCTTATGATCCCAGCATTACATTAAAAGGGTATTGCTATTAAAAGACAATAAAATGAGAAATTCTTACTATTAGGGTAGTCTTCATCAGTTAACCAACTTTGAGAAATAAGCAGTATAGATACTAGGTTAGTTTAACAATAACTAATTTTATGATTGAAAGTCGTTGTATCTTATATTTTAGTTTATTCATTCTTGTTTTTGCTTGGGATTTTATTATTTTTCGTATGTTAGTAATTTTGGTCTAATTCTTCTATTAGGTATTGGTTTCCTGCGATTGAATGCAAAATATGACGAATGACAAAATTTTGAACAAACCATGAACATATAAAAGAAACTCTAAAATCACAAGAGAAATGAGGCTGAAGCTAGTAAATGTATAAAGAGATAAGTGCAAAAATAAAATAAAAAGATTACTGGACATCTGATGACTGTAGGATTTAGTCATACATTCACTGATAAGGCAGTGCTAAGCAAATGAGCCTTTGCATTAAATTCAAGTAAAAATGATTAGAAGCTGAAATCTAGTCTAGTTAACAATATACTGTAGAGTGCAATAAAAAGAGGTAGTGACAGTATGATTAACTATTGAAATGTATGGATGGCTGGGTGATATCTGACTGAAGATACAGGGGCCACTGGTGTTAAGAGGGAGTTTGTCATTTGTACCATAATTTAGGAGGCTGAACCAACAGTGCTAAACATATACAGTAATACCTTGACATACGAGCACAATCTTTAGATACAAGCATGCTTACAGATGCTATCGCTAGGTAGACGAGCACTTTGGAGTGCTTTGAGACAGCATCACCTCGTTCATTTAATGTTGTCATCGACTTTAGTACACAACTCCCATGTTGTGTTTGCATTATTTACGTGATTTTAACTGTATATTTGGGGTCATTCTTCATAATAATTCATGGGTCTAAGTAACGTTGGCATTGAGAAGAAAACACGCATAACGAAGATAAAGGTGAATCATGAGATTATCGAGAAACATGAACGTGTTGTTCAGTGAGTGAGTTTGTATGTCATTATGAGCTGAGTACATCGACAATATGTACAATCCTCAAACGGTAATAAAATAGAAATAAAAAAAGGGGAAAAATTAGATAAGAATAAAAAGTTTGAAAGATATTGAAGTAAGTTCAGTTAAGTTAATTTTAAATTTAAGTGTTACGCTATGTGTAATGAACAGTAAATACAGTACTGTTCCCCTCCCTCCTCCTCTTCCTCCTCTGCACAAACTGCTGTTCAGCACTATT
>NC_090750.1:96594378-96656878 GCF_036898095.1 Palaemon carinicauda
TGTTGGAGTTGTCACCCATTGGAGGTTAGACCTCCTCCTTGGAACATGGTTCATCTTTGATGGGTGCTCCCTACGAACCATTACACCAGGCAACAGATCGCCACCTCACTTTGAAGAGTTTTCTTACTTGCATTGGTTTTAGCAAAGATTGTTAGTAAGATTCATGGTCTATCCTACGACATTGGCCATTCAAGGGGATGGAGATTGGGGAAGTGACACTCAAAATCCAGGCCTTTACGGATTGAGAGTCTTTGTTCTATAACAGATGATCCAGATCAGCTGTTACTTTGCCCAGTAAGGAGTCTGAGGTATTCCCTTAAATGCATTGCAGCAGCTCGCCCTCAAGTGTCAGCATTCTTCGTTAGCATGGGGAAGGTCAAGAGGAGGGTCACAAAGAATACCATTGCAGCTTGGATTTGCAAGGTCATTGACCATGCAGTGAATTCCAAACCCCTCCTGCTTGTTGACCTAGAGCTCATGATGTCAGGTGCATACGTATGTCTTTGGCGTTTGAATGTAACTACAGTGTGGCATAGGTATTACAAGCATGAGTGTGAAAGCGTCAAACAACCTTCGCCGCCCACTACCTGCAAGATGTTACCCACAGAAGAATGGAGACGTTCTCCATTGCTCCTGTGGTGGCTCCACAACAAGTGGTTTAGAAAGCCTCAGTTTCCTAGATGAATAAGAAGTAGATGGTTGAGGGCATAGGTTATCCAGAATTAGTTTTGGATGAATGTGTAAAAATTACTGGCTCTTTCTTTTATCTTCCCCACTCTTGGGGAACAGTACCATGGGTCCTTTGCATGCTGGTCTCACCTGTTTGCAGGTAATAGCTATCTCCCTTGTTTAATCTAGTATAGATTTAATACTTGTCTGCTTCCCTAATACTCCCCACGAGGTTGGTATTGGGAAATGTCTATGTTTGATAGAAACATTCCTATTTAGCTCCAAATATTCTTACCTAGACAGTCACATTGTTAGTTTTTTACATGCACACAGGCTGCTCAGGTTGCTATCCATGTATTGTATGAAATTATAGCGAGGTGTCAGGATTTTTCTCATTTATGGGCCAAGCCCATACATGAAAACCCTGGGTCAGTGGACAATCCAGTGATCAGACTTCCACCCTCCTAATGGGTGAGTCATCTCTAATAAATAGTGTAAGGTTTGTAGAGGGTTGGAACAAATGACTGATGTAAAAGTAATTTGTATTTTTCCTAACGATACAATTCTGTAGCTATTTATACAGAGTCCCGCCATCACCTGTTCCCAAGTTCAAGTCCTGCATGTAATTGAAAGTGGCTCAGATTCACTAGTGAGAAGGGTAGCTGACAACCCCCACTACCCCTCACAACCCCCCACTAACTAGCTGGTTGGGTAGTTTCCTCCTCGGTTAAGGTCATAATGGTTAGGGTTCCAGCTTTGCCAAAAGATAATTCCTATTAAAAAGCTACAAATTTGTATCGTTACGAAAAATGCAAATTGCTTTCAAATTTTTTATTTTAGTATGAGATCTGATGACTTAAGTTAAAATTATGTATAACTTTCAGATTTATTTGAACAACTTCAGCCTGGTTTGGTGGCCCCATTGGTGTTGTGGTTGTGCCATGAAGACTGCAATGAAACTGGAGGGCTGTTTGAAGGTGCTGGGGGATGGTTTGCAAAATGTAAGTATGGATTGACATTTTATGAACAAAAGTGATGGGGCTCTTTGTTGCACTGGGCAGTATATAGATTCCAAGTACAGCAAAATTTCAATTCAGTGTCACCCAATGATTCTTGAAATACTATGGTTTTAGGCTTACTTTGGCATTGGGAGTTTTCTACTTTCTACGAAATTGATATCTAAACTCCGCTTATATCACTTATTGTGTGTACAATAGTTTCAAATAAAAAAGATAATTCTTTTGGGGATGTAGTCTTGAAGTGGTGATGACTGACATAACATTGTACAACATGGCTTATTACACAAGAAAAATAACACTATTCATCTGAAATGCGCAGTAAACTTACTTTTTAAGAATTACAATAGTCCAACTTATGACAAGAAATAAGTTACAGTAAAAAGAAGTTGGTAGGCATTACACTTTTCAAATTAGAGTAAATTAGCGAGTTCCAATTAATCCCCATGCAGACACAAACAATTATTTGATATCTATTTTTTAATTAATTGACTAATTGATAAAAATGAAAGATATATCCTTATTACATTATGAACTTTATACTGTATTGTATTCTCATACTGTATGCTCTTCCTTACTAAAGATTAACTTGCTCACTTATCTAACTAGAAGATGTATTCGTGTGTTTGCCATACCAAAGAATAATGCCCATGTAATTATGCATAGTGAGTAAAGATTTACTTTATTTATTGAAGATAATATGAAAGAAGATTCTTTTAACTACTAAGTACAGTTTTTGAATATTAATGTATTAAAACATTTGTGAACTTCATAGAATCCCAGTAATTTTGCAGTTGTCTCCAAACATTATGGTGCTTTATCATTTACAGAAACTTTGGTTTCCAAAGTGTGGTGCTCATTTGAGCAACTTTTTTAGGGGTTGAAGAAGTCAATTATTTCAATAAATCTTCTCCAGAATGCATTGCTTAATGTGCTTATTACCTGATCCTTAGAAAATTCTGGATTGTCGGGACTTCAAAAACCATCTTAGAGGCATCAGATGGGAAGTCAATATCTCTGTATTTCACTGTTTTATAAAGCTTCTATTACAGGGTGTTCTAATATAGAAAATAAAAACCTAAAGATTAATATTATTATTATTATTATTATAATTATTATTATTATTATTATTATTAATTGCTAAGCTACAACCGCAGTTGGAAAAGCAGAATGATATAAGCCCTGGGGATCCCACAGGGAAAATAGCCCAGTGAAGAAAGGAAACAAGGAAAAATAAAATATTTGGAGAACAGTAACATTAAAATAAACATCTCCTATATAAACTGTAAAAACTTAAACCAAACAAGAGGAAGAAAAATAATATAGAATAGTGTGCCTGAGTGTACCCTCAAGCAAGAAAACTCTAACCCAAGACAGTGGAAGACCATGATACAGAGGGTATAGCACTACCCAAGACTAGAGAACAATGGTTTGATTTTGGATTGTCTTTCTCCTAGAAGAGCTGCTTACCATAGCTAAAGAGTCTTCTAAAAGGGGGTAATATATATTGCTTCAGAGGACATAAAAAGTATAAAGAAAATTTATTGAGTTTCCTTAGTATTACAACTCTTGAAGGTAACATAGGAGAATTTTATAGTACTGATGTTCAGATTAAAGGTATGAAATGAAGGTCATTTGAATGTATGCACCAACAACATTCTATGCATAGGAAGAAGCAGAAACATTTTATGGAGATTATTATTATTAATATTATTATTTGCTAAGCTACAACCCTAGTTGGAAAAGCAAGATGCTATAAGCCCAAGGGCTCCAACAGGGAAAATAGCCCAGTGAGGAAAGGAAACAAGGAAAAATAAAATATTTTAGATCCGTAACATTAATATGAATATTTCCTATATAAACTATAAAAACTTTAACATAACAAAAGGAAGAGAAATTAGATAGAATAGTGTGCCCTCTAGCAAGAAAACTCTAACCCAAGACAGTGGAAGACCATGATACAGAGGCTATAGCACTACCCAAGACTAGAGAACAATGGTTTGATTTTGGAGTGTCCTTCTCCTAGAAGAGCTGCTTACCATAGCTAAAGAGTCTCTTCTACCCTTACCAAGAAGAAGGTAAGGGTACAGTGCAGTAGTGAACCTCTTGGGGGAAGAAGAATTGTTGGGTAATCTCAAGTGTTGTCAGGTGTATGAAGACAGAGGAGAATCTGTAAAGCATAGGCCAGACTATTTGGTGTATGTGTAGGAACAGGAAAAGAACCGTAACCAGTGAGAAGGATCCAATGTACTACTGTCTGGCCAATTATAGGACCCCATAACTCTCTAGCGATAGTATCTCAATGGGAGGCTGGTGCCATAGCCAACCTACTACCTACCAAAGGTGAAAAAACATACCATACTTTGAAATGAAAACAAATGGAAATTCTATGGAAATTATGGTAATAAGAGTTAAGAACTTCTTTAATATTGATAACTTAGGAGGGTACAAAAAGTAGCAAATTAATACGTCACCGAAAAGGTAAAGGACGACAGTGAAGAGAAGAGATCCAGGATAAAAGGAGGGTGCAGTAAAGATGAGTTTTAAATAAGCAATACAAAATAAACACTGCAACAATCAAATAATTTGTGATTACTGATCAGGAAAAGAATGAGACTATAGACAGAGGTCAGCTAACCAAAGGAACCTTATAAAAGCTTTGGTAAAGAGCAGATCTGAGACTTAAAAAGAATAAAAATTTTCCTTTGAAAATAACTAAATATGAAGAAGGCACTGTATTGTATTATAGATCACCTGATAGTTTTCTTTTATTAAGATTCTGCAAGTCACTTCTATTAGTCTAATTCTCCCCTACACTGTCTTAAACTTATATATGATTATACTGATTTCAAAACATGACCAAGACAGAATTGATTCTCTAATTTACAAAGTACAGTAGGTCTCAAGTGTAGTTTTCATCCATGATGAATACAGTTACACTATGTAGTTCATGACCTTCAGTTGACTAATCTTTATAGTTTTCAATCAGCTGATTTTTTTAACAATAGTGAGCTAGTTTACATTTGCATGACGAATTACCACATCTTTTTCTGTATGATAAAATGCATGTAACGGAGGTTATAAATGTCTTTACTGCCAGCGCAGATTCTCATCTCTAAAAATTCAAAAGTCTAATGTTCTTACTTTGGGATTTTACTATAAAGAAATGAAATTTGGCATTCAATAACACAATTACGGGAAAATTTTGAACTTCATTTATATTGTGACACTTGTCTGTTGAAATTATCACTACTAAAGTCTTTTGGCTTTAAAAGTATCTTCTTAGCTATTTTCTTGTTATTTTGGAGGCTGCACCCACTAATGTAGATCTGGAGATATCTATAAAGAATATATAAAACTCAATTTGTATTTATTTTGGGTGACTTCTATGCTAAAGTAGGTCAAAAAAGAGAGAAGAATCAGTAGTAGGGAAATTTAGAGGAGGGACAAGAAAGGACAGAGGAGATATGCCTGTAGAATTTCCCAGAAGAAACAATCTTAAAATCATTAACACCATTTTTTTTTTATAAAAGTTAACAGACAATGGATATGGAGTAGCCCAAAAGGAGAAACGAGATACAAAATGGATTTGTTCTCTGAAAAAAAAAGTTAGGTTAGTTAAAGATGTAACAGTGTAAACAAGTTAAAGTTGAGCATCCATAGAATTGTAGAAAGCAAAATTTTTCTAGATCTAATGAAAGAAAGAGGAAAGCTAATTATAATGAAAAATACAGAATAGGTACGCCTAGCTACATGATGAAATAGAAGCGAGTAAAGAAGAAACAAACAGTAATTAGAAAAAATTTGTATTGAAATCAGGACAAAAGATAGGTGGGAAAGCTCCTAAACAAGATCAAGGAAAACTATCAGAAAAGACCAAATGTTTAATAAAGAAAAGCTGATGAAATGATGAAATAGAATTAGCAGAACTATCCAAAACAGTAAACTGAAAGCCCAAGACATTCGTTAACGCATTCATACCAAAATTGAGGTAATGACAAGGAAAGGAAGAAACTTCAAATTGATGAAAAGAATGGAAAGGAGACTTGGAACAGGGCAACAACAGATGTTTGCTTTAAATGGTGAAAACGGAAATATCAATAAAATGAAAATGGAAATATTATTAATAAAAGAGGTGGAGAGATAAAAATTACAAAAGATTTCTATATAATGCCTCACAAGAGTGATATAACAAATAACTTTAACAATAGAAATAGTGAAACATGTAAGCCAGTACCAAACAAAGTAGAAGTAGTAAAGAATGCACTAAAAGACGTGACTAGATGCACGCATATGTGGATAATCTAACAATTTATTTAATAATAGTTGGAGGAGATTTCACAGCAGTAAAACTGGCTGAACATTGCAACAAATGTCTGCAAGAATGCTCTGTACCTACAGCTTGGAATAACTTCATCATAATGCTAATTCACAAAAACGGAGACACAAAAGACCTGAAAAACTATCGCCTAATAAGTTTACTCTCGGTAGTATAAATTATTTACAAAGATCATATTAGGCCAAGTAGAGAGACAGCTAGACATTAATCAACCGAGAGAGCAGGTAGGATTTAGAAGCAGGTATTAACAACTGACCATATCCATGTAATTAACCCGTTAATGGAAAAAATCGACACAATAGGACAAGTCACTATATATGGCATTTCTGAACTAAGAGAAACCTTTTGATTCTGTCAAATTTTCAGCTGTAATGAAAGCCTTCAAAGACAAGTAATAGGTGACTCTCTTGTTAGAACAATTGAAGATATTTATAGAGGAAGTACAGTAATACCAAAATTACATAAAGATAGTGATAAAATCATTTGAGAAAGGAGATAGACGTGGAAACCCCAACTATCCTAAATTATTCACAGCATACCTGGAAGAAGTTTTTGAGATTTTAGACTTGGAACTGTTGGGAGTAATATTGATGGTATATTCCTTAAAATTCAAGATTTGCAGATGAAATATTTCTGTTTAGTGAATCATGGGTGGAATTGCAAAAGATGATAAAAGATTTAAATAGAGAAAGGAGAAAGGTAGGACTGGAAATGAATATGAGTAAAACTAATATAATGTTCACTGAAAATCCAGAGACAACAAATTCGGGTTTTTGACAAAGCTCTAGAGATTGTTAGGGTATATATGCACTTACGACCGTGAGTAATTCACCAAGATATGAGACCAAAATTAAAAGAAGGCTAAGCATAGGATGGAGAGTTTTTGTTAAACAAAATGAGATTATGAAAGTAAAAGGGCACTTTCTTTGAATAGAAAAGTATGTAGTAAAATGGCCCTACCAGTATTATCTTTTGCATCAGAAACTTGGAACCTTGCTAAAAAAGCCTTAGAACATAAGCTAGTTACAACTCAGAGCTATGGAAAGAATAATGGTGGGAATAACGCTAATAGACAAAAAATGAATAAGATGTATAAGAGAGCAAACTAAAGTAAAGGATATTCTAACATGTAAGGCAAAGAAATCGTCATGCGGTAGACATAATGAGAATGAAAGAGAATAGATGTACATTAAGAATAACAGAAGGGGTCCCTAGAGATTGCAAAAGAAGCAGGGGAAGGAGGAGATGATGATGGCTTGACAAACTAAGAAAATTGGCAGGTATGGACTGGCATAGAAAGACCACAAACAGACACATTTCTTTGTCCATTTCTTTTTCTTACATGTTGTCAGAATACCCTTTACTTTAGTTTGCTCTCGTAACCTTGTTGCTCTTTTTCTGTGTCTTGGTTTTATTTCCATCATTACTCTTTCCATAGCTCATTGAGTTGTAACTAGCTTATATTCTAACATGTTAGTAAGGCTCCCCAGTTTTTTATGCATAAGTGAAGACTGGTAGCACCATCTGATTAAATACTTTTCTTTTCAGAGAAAGTGGCATTGTACATTTCATAATCTCATTTTATTTACCAAATGGTTTCCATCCCATGCTTATCCTTTTAATTTCAGTCTCGTGTCCTGGGAAAACACTTACTGTCCATCCTAAGTACGTATATTCATTAATAATCTCGAGAGGTTCATCCATAATTTTTGGTTCTTTCTCTGAATTTTCAATTAATATTATTTTAGTTTTACTCGTATTCATTTTCCGTCCTACATATCTCTCTCTCTCTCTCTCTCTCTCTCTCTCTCTCTCTCTCATATATATATATATATATATATAATATATATATATATATATATATATAATATATATATATATATATATATATTATATATATATATATGTCTGTGTGTGTGTAAATATCAACCGAATTCTACCTTTGGAGATATAAGTTCGTTTCTAGTACAGTACACTGTAGATAAAGACCTACCTGTTGAACTCAGGAATCTGTTTTTAGACTTGGAATCAACTCATCTCCACCATGATTGCTGATTAGTTAGTTTGCAATACAGTGAGCCCTCGTTTATCGCGGTAGATAGGTTCCAGACCCGACCGCGATAGGTGAAAATCCGCAAAGCAGTGACACCATATTTACGTATTTATTTAACATGTATATTCAGACTTTTAAAACCTTCCCTTGTACGTAGTACTGTTAACAAACTACCCTTTAATGTACAGAACACTTAATGCATGTACTACAGTACCCTAAACTAAAACAGGCACAAATATTAAAGGCAATTTTATATCATGCGTTTCCTAAACACGCCAAAAAGCACGATAAAAAATGGCAACCAATGTTTTGTTTACGTTTATCTCTGATCATAATGAAGAAACAAACGCATTTAGTGTACACATACATGTATAGGTTAGTTTTTGCATTGATTATATTGATTATACAGTATGTTGATTTTGTTATTACCAATGTTTTACTTAGTTTTTCTTAGGACTTCCAAATGAAATGTTTTTCTTTATGGGCGGCGTCATAAAGTACGCTCCATCTTAACAAACGAAGGCATTTAACGCGCATGATGAAAGTGATAAATAATGATATTACAGTAAAAGCTTTTAGAAAATAATGGTTATTTCAAATATTATTTACCGTATCTATATAAAATCATACATACGTAGCAAAGCAGGGAAAACAATTTACGAGAGAGAGGAGAGAGAGAGAAGAGAGAGAGAGAGAGGAGGAGAGAGAGGAGAGAGAGAGAGAGAGTTGTTTTACGTACGTAAATGTAAATTTAAAAAAAAAAAAAATAGCCCCATTTCATATAAAATAGGTTATTACAAATATTTTACTTTATCATATTACAGTAGTCTGTAAATTTCAGTACAGTATGTTGTTGTTAGTCGTGGCGATGAAATTCTCACGAAACAAAAACACGGCATTCGATTACAACAGCTGATTCATTCTCTCTCTCTCTCTCTCTCTCTCTCTCTCTCTCTCTCTCTCTCTCTCTCTCTCTCGTGTTATACAATACTTACATATAGATGAAGAAACTAAAATTAGTTTTCTTAGTGTCAATTAAATACGAAACGAAAAATTTATGCCGAGTCTACATCCATTTCAATCGTAGCTAAAAATACGGCATCCGATTTCATCAGCAAACAACTATTTTTTGGGAAACGTCATTTTATTCTAGAAAATTGCTACTCTTTAAATAGTTAATTGCACATTAAGAAAGCGTGTGTACTTTTGTTTTTAAGTTTCGGGTGCGTTTTAAAAATCGAGTATTGTTGACTTCTTTTTGTATTACTTTTGGCTGTGATCAGATCAGCTGACGTCTAGCTGCCGCTCTTGAGAGCGTACGAATACACTAACAAAGTATCGTTTATACCATTTCTTAACTTACTCAAACCGTCTATACAGTTGATATTACATAAGCACCAATGTGTTATAACCTATCAAATTTTTTTGTTTATTACATTTAAAACAACACACACTCTCTCTCTCTCTCTCTCTCTCTCTCTCTCTCTCTCTCTCTCTCTCTCTATGGGCTACTTTTCACTACCTCCCATTCCTTACCTCTCTCTATCTCTCTAACAAATGATATCTTTGTTGCTCTCTCAGTTTCATTTATATTGAAAATCAATCATGATTCAATTTTCCTTACTTTCTCCAATCTCGCACCATCGGTCACATCGCGGTATTTCGAAATATCCGGAAAATCCACGATATATGTATATACATGCGTTATGAAAAAAATCCGCGATGGTCAAACCGCGAAGTAGCGAGGGATCACTGTAAGTGGTTATTTTTTTTATAAATATGTAGCACTAACACACGGGATTTTAATCAATGTAAATATCAACCACAAGGGCATTTGATATTGAATTCTACATTTGGGAATATATATCCACTGGAAATTCATTTATGATAAATGCTTATGGCTGGGCAAGGTTTTGAACCTATGCCCTGAGCCTAAACAAGGCCTGCAGGGATGACTTTACCAATATAGCTATCAAGAGAGATATAAGTTTATTTCAAATCCACTGTACATATACCTGTCGAATTTCAGTGGAAATACTTTCCCAAAGGTAGAATTCGGTATTAAATGCCCTTGTGGTTGATATTTACATTGATTAAAATCACGAGCGCTAGTGGTACATATTAACCATAAATAACCACGCATTGCAAACTCACTATTCGAGAGGTATATATACAGTGGGTTTGACATGAACTAATATCTCTCTCTAGATAGATCGATTGGTAAACTCGTCCCTAATAGCATTGTTTTGGCTCAGGGCATAGGTTCGAATCCTTGCCCAGCCAGAAGCATTTATCATACATGAATTTCCAGTGGATATTTTTTTCCAAAGGTAGAATTTGCTATTAAATGCCGTTGTGGTTGATATCTACGTTGATGAAAATCCCGAGTGTTAGGGATATATATATATATATATATATATATGTATATATAAGTATATATGTATATATATATACAGACGCTCCCCTACTTACGAACATTCGAGTTACGAACAACGGTACATACGAACACAAATTGAAGGAAGTCCAAACATGTTCGTAAACATCCGTAGATTTCATCTCAAGTTAAATTCTCTCTCTCTCTCTCTCTCTCTCTCTCTCTCTCTCTCTCTCTCTCCCCGTATTTTGATTTTAAATGCAGTTAAATCTTCATATTTCTTTGAAAATTATTAAAAAATTCTTTATATCCTTATTCGATGTTTCGATTATGGGAATAGTAACGGATCGGAAGAAAATCACTTGATTTGCCTCTCACCTTCCGCCAGAAGAAATATAACTTCATCAGACTTTTTTTTTCTCAACTTTACGGTAAGTTGTACTAATCTCATAACTAATGATACAGACCACTAAAACACTTGATATCGTTACTCGGTGTTTCGATGATGGGAATGCTGTAATAAGATTACTCGGCAACATAATGAAAGGAAATCATTCGGTTTGTCAGCGCGCTTCCGCCAAATACATGACGTCACAAGATACGTGACGTTATACTCTACAAAGAATGATTCAGTCGGTCAAAATTGAAATAAAACAATTCAGTAAACTAACCTTCTGCATTTTATTTAACAATACCAAAACAACCATGAAGCAGTTAAATGCACAGTACTGTTACATACAGTAAATACAGTACGGTACAAGTCAGCTGATTTGATAAGCGTGAAAAGGTAAACATTACAGTACAGTACATAATGCAAATGGCCGCTTGTTTACGTAAGTTTCTAGCAAAAAAAAATGGGTAATGGAACAATAAAATATCTTTCAGTACATTTATTTAAAAAGGAATTAATGTACAGTACTGTACTAAATGTACAGTACACTATATTTACTACGATTTTACTTGAAGTCAGCTGATTCAGAAATGCAGTGCATATTATTATGTAGTGTGCAGTAGAGGATAATAAAACAACATACTGTACTGAACTTTACAGTATTATACAGACTACTGTAATGATAAAGTAAAATATTTGTAATAACCTATTTTATATGAAATGGGGCTATTTGTTGACTTCTACTGCTGAAAATCGTAGACATCTGAGTTAGGTTACGCTTACTCCAGACCAAAATTTAACACTAACGACTTACGAACAGACACTCGGTCCCTATTGTGTTCGTAAGTTGGGGACTGTCTATATATATATATATATATATATATATATTTATATTTATATATATTTATATTTATATATATATATTTATATATATATATATATATATATATATATTAATATATATATAAAATAATTTTTACATCGTCAACTTGCTACATTTCGTGTCAGTTATCTGGATATAATCGGTTTTAGAAGAAAAAGAAAATCATCTAATCATTGAAAATACAGCAATACTGTAAACAAAATATGCAATACAAACAAGTTAGAAGTTTAATGAAAAATATAATATAATGTTGTTACCTGAATAATTAAGGGCTGCTTTTATGTCAGTGTAATGTTGAAATAAAAAAAAGGAGCTCTCCGGCTATTATGTAAGTTTTACAAAATCTCTAGTTAAAGATTATATGACACAGTGCTAGATTTTGAATAACGTTAGTAATTTTTTTATCTGCATTTTTAGGATAAATGTGTTCCATTTTGTAATAAAATCATAATTTTCATAAATTGAATAATGTCTGTTGATATTTTAATGGTTATTGCCAGTAACTGGAAAATTATCTAATTTTTCCAATATATGCTATTAGTAGGGCAACATTATACATCTCATAGTCAATTGTTTGTTTACCAGATCGATGGGAGCGTGCACGAGGAAAGTTTTGTCGAACTTCTGTACATGAAAAGTGTCACTCCAGAAGCTGTTAGAGATAACTGGGATGCAATAACGGATTTTACCGACTCTGATCATCCATCTTCAAACCGTGAAGCCACAGCAATCTTAGCAAGCGTAAGTATTGATTTTTAATAAAATTTTCCAAAGTATAATTAATATTTAAAAACAAAAACAGGATTTTTTATAATAAAATATTCTCATTTTATTTTTGAAGCGCAGTATCCATGTCGATATTAGTTATAGATATGTCTCTTTACTCCTTTTTAGTAATACTTCATGTGCATTAATCTAATGGATATGCATTCAATTTGATTATAGGGGATTCGGAAGTGTATGCAAGACGCATTAATGGTGGGCACAAAATATTCTATATTTTTCTTTAAAACATTATACAATTTTAGAGCAATAAAGATATATTTGAACAACAGCTTTGTATGAAGGACTGAATTTAATCATGGAGACATCAACCTTAAGACTAAGGTTTGGGGAATTTTGTTTACTTTTATGTTCTATCACATCTTTATTAACGATGTAAAATAAATTTCATTAATCTAGTCATTGCATATCAGTCTATGACCCCTATATAATGTCTAAATTTACCACGATCACAGACATTTTATCTTGAGGCCACCCTCATACACACCCTTTGGATTGAGTTAGATATTAAACAGTAGATTCACTTTGCTTATCAATCAGAATGCCTCCCACCCATTGCCGTTACATCCTGCGTCAGCAATGATAAGTAAATTACATATACCAGTTTTAATAACCTAATCTAGCTTTATGTCAGACAGGACCAAAACTTAGGAATGTTACTGCATGATTGAGTTGATCTTGTGCCCACATGTTCATAAAGTCTGAGTAGCCCTTAGATGAGGTCATGTTAAATATTGTAAGGGTTAATTCTCTCAAACAAGTCTATTAAAACAATACATGGAATAGGATTAAAAGCTGTAAAATTATTATCAGATAATGATCAATCAATTTATCTATGTTTATTGACAAACAAAGATTATTGAAATAGTTGAAGAAAACATATGCACACGGAATTTGTATTGAGATTTTTCTGACTTGATAAGAGTTTTTAGGTTCAAACCTTCTGCTGCATAACTTCCCTGAGGTTATATGTTGCAATTAATTGCATGTAATCTCTTATTGATTGAAGAAAAAAAATCTGCATTTATTTCAGGTATTTGATAACGAAAATGTTAAAGAAACCAGCATAAATCTTTGTACCACTCAACAGGCCCTGTTTTTTTTTTTTCAAATTCATATTTTTTACCTATATTTTGTGATTTGGTCATTATATATTTTCTTGTTTACTTCTTGTTACAAAGAAATGCTACAAAACAAGAATAGGCAGTCCATAAAAATCAAACTTTCAAAAAGATTGGGAACTGGTAATGTGAGAATCTATATGATTAAATTTTTTTTCTTTCAGTAGTTGTAATTCCTCATGGATAATTCCATACGAACTTCTATATCAAACATTGAAAGAAGGCTGAATATCTTAAGATATGGAATAAATCATCTCTTTTTATTCACATTTAATACAGCCGTATATGAAGTGTTGAATTAGTCTGTGAGTTTTATTCCAGCTGTGATCAGATTTTGGAATGATGCTCCTAATCAGGCAGTTGAATCGGTGGAACTTAGGGAGTTTTAAATTTACAGTGAAGATTTTCATTTTGAATAGGCTGGCTTTAGCCTCTCTTTATAGTTTGATATGACAGATATATTTGACAGATCTGTTTTAACGTTATTACTGATCTTAGGGGTATTTATTTTTTTTTTATTGATTAGTTAGCATGTATAGTTTATTTAATTCCTTATATCCTTCCTTCACTTGGCTATTTTCCCTGTTGAGCCTTACATATATATATATATATATATATATATGTATATATATATATGTATATATATATATATATATATATATATTATATATACTGTATATATATACTGTGTATATATATATATATATATATTATATATATTATATATATGTATATATATAACTGTATATATATATACCGTGTATATATATATATATATATATATACTGTATATACATACTGTATATATATGTATTATATATATATATATATATATACTGTATATACATACTGTATATATATATATATATATATATATACATATATACATATATATATATACATATATATATATACATATATATATATATATATATATTATATATTATATATATATATATATATATGTATATCTATGTATATCTATGTATATATATATATATATATATATATACATAAACATGTACATATATATAATATATATACAATATATATATATATATATATATATACATATATATATATACAGAAAGGACAGAAGTACATCAGATCTCATATTCGCCTTGAGGCTTGTTATTGAAAAATCATGGGAATACAATATATAGCATTTATTGATTTGGAAAAGGCATTTGACTCGGGTACCTAGGAACAAATTGTGGAGGTGCTTGGGAGAGGTTTATGGACTCGACGGTAGATTGGGAGCTGCAATAAAGAGCACGTACGAACCATGTATGAATAATGTAAGGACTGGATACAAGAATGAAAATTGGTTTAGAGTAACAACAGGTGTTAAGCAGGGAAGCGTTCTTTCCCCACTCTTGTTCATTGCATATATAGATGTAATTATAAGAAGTTTTAAGGAAAGAATAAATATCTCGGGAGACATTATGATTTTGTGCTGATGATATTGCTTTCTGGACATATGATCGGGAGGAACTAGAAAGAGCATTGATAGCCTTGAACGATTGTTTAACAGAAGCTGGACTGAAGATGAACATTAATAAAACAGAAATATTAACAATCAGCAAACAACAACAAGCTCCAACAAACATCATGATAAGAAAATACGGTAATTAAGGACACCAACGCATTCAAGTATTTAGGGTGTATGTTTACAGATAACGGCTATAAGAACAAAGAAGAAATTACTGAACGAATAAAGAAATATAATAAATGCTGTGGAGCACTCTATCCAATTATGAGAGATGCATACATACCTATAGAAGTAAAGAAAACCATATTTGAAGGATTACTAACACCGATCATGACATATGGTTCAGAGAGCTGGACAATGACCATCAAAGACAGGAGCAGAGTCCAAGCTTCAGAGATGAAAATCCTGAGAACAATAATGCACAAAACAAGAAGAGATAGAATAAGAAATGTAGATTTTAGAAGGATGGTTGGGGTATCTCCTATGTTGACCAAGATTGAGAAGGGACAGCTGAGATGGTTGGGACATTTAATGAGAATGGATGGAAATAGAATTGCAAGGAAGAGATGGGACTGGACGCCTGGTGGGAGGAGATCAAGAGGTAGACCACGTAAACGCTGGAGGGATGGAATTGAAGAGATTTTGATAAAGAACAACATGCCCACAATTGAACAGCTGAGAAGAGAGGGAATTTTTGAAAACAGAATTGAGTGGAGAAGACAACTGATTCCACTGACAGGCTGAAAGCCTACCTGGGAGTGGAAGTGAAGTGAAGTGATATATATATATATATATATATATATACAGTAGGGTCCCGAATTAAGCGTGTTCGAATTACACGATTCCCCTTTTCCGCGATCGCCATTTTTCAAAAATAAATTTTCTGTATTTGCGAGGCTGTTCAAAGTTCCCGAGTCAAGCACTACAAAATGTATCAAATCTATTGTCTTTTTAAGTATATTGGTAGCCCTAAATACGGTGATTTATAATAAATGTTACAAAACAATATTAACATTACATTTCATTAACATAATTTCATAATGAATAGCCTATTTAAGGATAAAATTCCACATCAACAATGAAATCAACTGTTAACTGTGCGAGTCCAGCTGACAAAATGTAAACAGAAATGTGGTTACGTTCTCGGCAATCTTTATCTTTCTCCAACCTTACGATAATTGTAATGGTAGTGTTAATGATGGTATATTAAAGCATTATTTTTGTTTAGTACAGTATATTTAAAAGCCTTATTTTTCCCTCTGGGCGTTCAAGGTTTTTACGAGTAGACTGGGTTCGTTTATCGGCAGTGAATAGCCTAAACTTCGGTAACGAGTCGTCAATATTTTGTCATATTTTAAACAGTATACATTTGATTTGCAAACATTGGTTTTGTAGAGTAGACGGTAAAATAAAATCTAGAGAGAGAGAGAGAGAGAGAGAGAGAGAGAGAGAGAGAGAGAGAGAGAGAGAGAGAGAGATTTGATGGCAGAAATCCCCCCCCCCTCTCTCTCTCTCTCTCTCTCTCTCTCTCTCTCTCTCTCTCTCTCTCTCTCTCTCTCTCTCTCTCTCTCTAGATTTTATTTTACCGTCTACTCTACAAAACCAATGTTTGCAAATCAAATGTATACTGTTTAAAATATGACAAAATATTGACGACTCGTTACCGAAGTTTAGGCTATTCACTGCCGATAAACGATAACAAACCCTTTAATGCAAACTAACTGTATCCTTTGATATTCCTCTATATTTATCACGAATTCCTTCTATACCTCCTCAGACTCTCTTATTTCAAATATCTAAATTATTCTTATCACAACTAACACCATCTAGTCATTTTCATTCCATTATATCTATTATTCCTCTGGATCTTATTCCCTTTCCTTATTCTGTTTATTCGATGGGATTCGTTTTTCCCTTTACCGTCTTTCAGAATCTATTTTTAGCCACTGGCAACCAAATCCCCCCTTCCCCCGTCTCCTACCGTCTCCCCTGCGAGTCCACCCAGCCTATCTCATCACTCCCCCCCCCCTTCATCCTCCCCTGTTCTAGGTCTGTAACCTTCTGCGTCATAATATCTCTCTCTCTCTCTCTCTCTCTCTCTCTCTCTCTCTCTCTCTCTCTCTCTCTCTCTCTCTCTCGTTATACAATACTTACTAATAGATGAAGAAACCAAAATCGGTTTTCTTGAAGTGTCAATTAAATACAAAACGAAAAAATTATACCGTGTATACATCCATTTCAATCAGCTTAAAATACGGTAACCGATTTCGTCCGCAAACCACTATTTTTTAGGAAACACCATTCTATTCCAGAAAATTTTTACTCTTTAAGTCAATTGCGCTATAATAAAACATGTACTTAAGTTGTTAAATTTCGGGTGTGTTTTAAAAATCGAGTATTGCTAACTTATTTTTGTTTTACTTTTGGCTGTGATCACATCAGCTGATGTCTAGCTTCCGCGCGAATACAATAACAAAGAATTGTTTACACCATTTCTTAACTTATTCAAACCATCTATACAGTTAATATTACATAAACACCAATGTGTTATAACCTATCATATTTATTGTTTAGTACTTTAAAACCATATCTCTCTCTCTTTCTCTCTCTCTCTCTCTCTCTCTCTCTCTCTCTCTCTCTCTCTCTCTCTCTCTCTCTCTCACATCGAACGTTATAGCGGTAACCTAATTGTTCGGTGACTTTAAAAATAGGCCTAGTACTTTCTTCTTTTTCCTTTTTTGCATATGGATCCATAATTGAGGTGGGTACAAGTTAACTTATAACTGAAGTTAGGAAAAGTATTTTGGATATGGAAAGGACAATTATCTTTCGTAACAGTTTAGAATTATCGTAAGTTATCACTCTGTCATTAGAGGCAGTTTGCTATTGTGGATTAAACGCATAAGGAAAAAAAAATTTCCAGCTTTGCTACGAATTTAAGAATTTATATGGATACGGTAAGTAAAATATTTGTAATAACATAATGTTTACTAAATGTTTGTAATATCATTAGTTATGACTTAGATCATGTGTGTTTAATGCATTCGTTTGTTTATTATGATCGAAGATGGAGCGTAAACAAATGGAAGGTTTCCGTTTCAGGCGGCATCATAAAGAAAAACATTTCATAAATGGCATTCATTTCATTTATTTGAAAGTTCTAATAAAAAATAATTAGAACATTGGTAATAACAAATTCAACATATAATCTATACTTGGTAAAATTGCTGTCAATTCAAAAACACAGATGTATAAATGCGTCTGTTTCTTCGTTGTGATCAGAGTTAAACGTAAACAAAACATTGGTTGTCGTTTTCTATTCTGCTTTTTAGCGTGTTTAGGAAACGCATGATATAAAATCGCCTTTATTTTGATAATTCTGGATTTTCAATCATACAACAAGCTAGTCTATAGAGTGATGGTTTTGCTATTCACCAGTTGTATTATACAATAGATATGACAAACATTAAAATTTGTCTATTTTGGGTTGTGTTATAACGGGAAATATATGGTGTTTACACCTATCCTGGTTGTAATTTTAACCATTTTTCAAGTTCTTAGAACTTTAAAGTATATTAAATGTTTGATTTATTTACAAGAACAATTTGATATTATAAAGAAATACAGTATAGTACAAAGAAAGTATTGGAAATGGGTAGTAAACACATTTGAATAGGCAAATTGCTGGTTGCCATGGCCACAATGGAATTATTTCTGTTAGTTTTGTGTTTCGAAATTCGCGAATTTCCATTTACACGAGGTCATTAATCGACCAAATTCTCGCATAATTCGGGACCCTACTGTATATATATATATATATATATATATATATATATATATATATATATATATATATATATATATATATATATATATATATATATACTGTATATATATTCTAACTACAATTAAACAGTTTAACATATTTTGTCAAAAAGGCCTATAAAAGAAACAAGGTAAATAACACTAACTCCCTATATAATTGTGTTCTACAGTAAAATAAGAAATAAATAAACAGAGCCAGTTTATATATGAAAGTAAAAGTGTTACAAATTGCTCTAAAAAGGTTTGTATTTAGTCCAGGTGCATATTCATATTCATAACCAGATCGGAGGTTCATGACTTGATCTTTTATAGTTATCTGGCGGTCAGTCTAGTTTTCCCCTATGTCTGCTTTTCCACTGTCCGTCGGATTCCAGAATCTTTCTTCTGTATGGACAGGGACTTTTAAAAAGCAAATATGACTCACTCCACTTGATCTGTTGCCATAAATCTGTAAGATGAATGAAAACTCACAAGTTTTCAAAACCATATCTGACAGATCTTTTGTGTTCTGATAATCCTTGAGATAGAAAATGGCCAGTTTGTCACATGTAAAATTTTTCATGAACTCCACATGGTACTATGTAAACTCAAGAGCCTATATATTTTGTTTTGATAAACATTAATAAGGGCACTTCCTATGATCTTGGAATATAAAAAAAGGAAGGGTTTCTCAGTGTTAATATTATTTTCTATATTCTTAACATAATGTGCTATATTTTCAATATCTTCTATGTATGAGAGTTTTATTTTATTTTTGAAATCTCTTTGATTGGTAACTGCATAATTTCTTATAGCATATTGTATTAGCTTTGTTGATGGCTTTTTCTATGACATACGTTGGGTAGAGTAACTGGCCGAGTTGTTTATGGATGGTTTCAAATTCTTTATTTAAGTAGGCTTGCAAACAGATTCTCAAGCCTGTAAGAAAAAGATTACAATGTCTTTCATTAATCCCCTGGTGTTCTAACTTCAAGAGCGCAGAAAATTACAGCTAAATACAAAGTGTTTCAAAGGACCAATCTCTAAATAAACCATAGAGATACCTGTATTAGTAGGGAGAAGGGGTGATAATCACTTGGCTTTTCTCACTCGAAGTTATGTTCACATATTACCTATAATTCAGTTAAGATAGGGTATGAAAAACACTCGGTGACAGTCATGTCTCTATATATATAGTTCAAATTAGTTTATGTTGAATGTTTACTGACAGCAAAAGGGAGAACACAAACTGGGCAAGCAATGCAGGTTACTTTTTATTTCTCTTCCTCAGTCTCAGCAATTTCTGTCTCCCAGAGTTTTAGTGATTTCTTTCGGTGTAGAAGCTTTTCAGATTCCTTTACGGCTTGAGTAGACAGACAGTCTTGAGGGTTGTGTCTTCTATCTTGAATTATGTGGAGTGAAGTTGCGAGACCTGTCAAGGTATCTTCTTATTGGTACCCATCAAACAAGATGGCTTCCTGTCTTGAATGAGTGAACACAACTGGTTAGAATTGTCATGTATTTCTTAAGGTTCAAGCTAAATGATAAGTTGGCAAAAGAGGTAGAGGGTGTCGGAATTGCAGGTGTTTATGGAATGTTAATTTGTTTGGCAGGTAGCTAATCTTTGTACTCAAAGATAGGTTAGAAGTCTTTACTAATCTGGGGTAGACAGAGGTCAGGGTAGTAAAATTTACAAGGGATAGTCTTGGTCAATGGGCTTGGCTTTTTTGTGGATGAGATTTGAATCTCCAAGAAGGTAGGAATTAATTTACATGTCATCAGGAGATATGAATATATGTCCGATTGAAGTTGGATTCTAGAGGGAAACGGATATATGTCATAGGACACGTTTCAATGGCTTAGTCAGTTGTCAGCTGAGTGATAAGCGGGAATTCTGTAAGTGCTAAACATCTGGACGGGTTAAGGAAAATTAACGCTGAGGATAGAATAAATGTTATTTGCCCATGGGATGGTGTGAAAAATAATCCAAGTTTAGAAACCTCCCCCAGGGGCACAAAGTGTCAAGATTAGTAAAAGGACAGTATACGAGATAATGGGCACCATAAACTCTCAGGTGCAGTAATCTCTCGGAATTTTAAGGGTAGGGGATCGAGCGGAAAAGCAGTCTATATGACCAAGGGGGGGTTGGATTAATCTGACAGCTAGCAATGCAAACATCAATATCAATGGGCAACACGAGTAAAAAGAAAGGGATTGAAGAATTATTCATTTTGATAATAGACACAGGTGTGCGGAAATAAAGGTTATAGAGTTGTGGATAATTATGATGCGCACTTCGGCGTAAACCTAGTAATGTAAAGGAAGTAATATTTATAATAAGTAAAAATATTTGTTAGTAGAACACTTATCTTGAGTAAGGCTAGTGAGTATACTTTATATATATGAACACTTTTGAAAATTCAAGGCTAATTAATTTCACACTTGTTGTTATATTATTTCTAGACAGAGTCCCTTACTCGGAGTCTTTCCATTCAGAGACTTTCTAGCCTGATTGCGTCACTTTCGGCAACTGAGCTCCTCAACATCGAGAATGGTGTGAAGTATGCCGTGCAGGCTGCTTCATGGCTTGACCTATGGCTTGGGCCATTGGGCCACATTTTGAGATCCGAGGATTTATCCAAAGAATCTACAAGGCGGTCCTTGGAATATTTCCTCTTGTCGGGTACCCGCACTCTGGAGTTCCTTTCCAACCAGATAGTCAACCTGTGGGCAAATGCAATTCTAAAGAGGGGGGATACCGTGAATGGGAAATTCTATAAGCCGGTGCCGAAAGCTGAAATCACTCGCTTATGGAACTTGACTCGATGGTACTTACTTCCTCGATTCAAAGGAAGTAGATAGGGCAGCTGACAGGTGGAGAAAATTCTCCAAGGATTCCCTCCTCCATAGGGGTATGACTTCCAGGCCTTATGGTAGGTCCCCTCAACCTCCCAGGAATCAACCCCAGCCTGCGATTCTCTCTACATTCAGGTCATCTTGACCCTCTAGCAGAATGTCCAGATGTCCCTTTCTGGTTAGAGACCACAAAGATCCCAAATCCTTCAGGGGTAAGAAGAGTGGAAGACAGGATAAGGAGGTCAATCCTTTCACCCGTCCTCCATGGGGGCTGGTGCCTGCAATGTCTCTGGCAAAGGTGGCAGCTTCACGGTGCACATCCTTGGACAATCGTTGTGATCGGAGTAGGGTATCACGTCCTCTTTGTAGAATCTCTCTCTCCACTGACTTGGGATCCAATTCCATTGAGTTCTTATACAAAGGGATCTGTAAAGGAGCTGGCCCTCAGGGCTGAAGTCCAGACCATGTTGCAGAAGGCGCTCTCCAAGAGGTCTTCAACAGGTCTCCATGCTTCTACAGTCGGCTCTTCCTTGTGAAAAAGGTGTCTGGAGACTGTAGACCAGTCATCAATCTCTTGGCCCAGAACAAGTTTGTCCTACAAACTCCGTTCAGGATGGAGACGACACACGGTCATTCAAGCAGTTATGTGCACATTAGTTCTCCAAGACGCCTGCTTTCAGATCCCAATGCATCCGTCTTCAAGGAATTATCTAAGATTCCTACACGAGAACAGGCATTACCAGTTCAAGGTTCTGTGCTTCAGCCTCGACAACACCTCAGGTCTTCATGAGGGTGTTCGCCCTAGTGTCATCTTGGGCTCACAAGAACGGCATTTGTCTCTTAAGGTACCTTGCTGATTGGCTGATTATAGGAGACTCTGTGATGACCCTTCTTCAACACCGAGACAGGCTTCTCAAGTTTTGTCAGGATCTGGGGATTGGGATAAATCTCAAGAAGTCATCACTGCTCCCTCTGAAACTGGTTTACCTGTGAATGGTTATAGTCACCAATCTCCAAAAAGTCTTTCCATCAGACAACAGAGTACACAGGCTTAAGGAAGTGGCAAGTCCCTTCTTCAGATGGTGGGATCTCCCTGCCTGACAATAATTGTGCCTTCTAGGCTATCCTATACCATTGACCCATCTTGTTCCGAACGGTCGCCTCAGAATACAATCTCTGCAGTGGTGACTCAAGTCCTTATGGAACCAACACTCTGGCTTCCTGGACACCTTAGTCCCCTGGGACAGGATCAAGTAGCAGATCTTCAATGGTGGTCGTCAAACGGAAACCTCCTCGAAGGGCTGGATCTACTTGTCCCTTCTCCAGACTTGATGCTCTTCATAGATGCATTAAAAGAAGGGTGGGGGGAGGCCATTTGCTACAACACAAAGTCTCAGGCCTCTGGTCAGAGTCCGATAGGTGCCAGCACATAAATCTCTTAGAGATGAGAGCAGCCTTCCTGGCTCTCAAACAGTTCTTTCAGTTGCTGGCGGGTCACTCCGTAGTGCTGATGAGCAACATCACTATGGTAGTGGCTTACATAAACAGACAGGGTGGTACCTTTCCACAGCCCCTATGCCATCTTGCAGTGGAAATGCTAAGATGGACAGAAAAGCATTCTGTGTCCCTATCAGCTCGCTTCATTCCAGGCAAAAGGAACGTGTTCGCAGACAACCTGAGCATAGCAAGTTGGATTGTGGGGTCCAAATGGTTTTTGAATCCTCTGATAGCCAACAAAGTTCCAGCTTTGGGGTTCCCCGACTGTAGATATGTTTGCAACGTCCCTGAACTTCAGGCTCCTGTTATACTGCTCTCCAGTCCCAGACCTTCAAGCTCTATGGCAACATGCATTCCAAAAACGGTGGGAAAACATAGACGTGTACGCTTTTCCCCGATTTTGTTTGATGAGAAAGTTACTCAGCAAGATAAAAGTATCCAACAACTTATTGATGACTCTTGTAACCCCTCTTTGGCACCATGCAGAATGGGGTGCGGACCTTCTGCAACTCTTAGTAGATCTTCTGAGAGAACTCCCTCCATGACAAGATCTAATCAAACAACCACACGTGAACATCTTTCACACGGAAGTTCCGTCTCTTTGGCTTCACACCTGGAGACTATCCAGTATCTCCTCAATCAGAGAGGCTTTTTGCAACTAGTTGTGAGAAGGATGTCTGGATACTTACGTAAATCTTCGGCCTCAGTTTACCAGGCAAAGTGGTCTGTCTTCTGAGGTTGGTGTTGTGGAAGGGGTATCTCTCCCTCAATGCCACTATTCCAACAATATCGGAATTTCTTGTATACCTTCGGGAGGAAAAACTCTTGGTCTTGACTGGGAAAGGTATCGCTCAGCTTAAGCTAAGCCTTTAGACTTAAAGGAGTAGACCTTTACTCTTTGTTGGAGCTTTCTCTCCTCATACGGAGTTATGAGATTATGTGCCCCCTGTCAGAGATAAGACCACCTCCTTGGAACGTGGTTCGGGTCTTGCGGTCATTTAAAGGGCCACCATAAAAACCCTTATGCCATGCAACAGACTGTAACCTCACTTTGAAGACGGCATTCCTACTCTTTAGCCAATACAAACAGTGAGCTTCATGGTCATCTCCCATTCAAGGGTATGGGGGGTGTAGCGACACTCGGCTACTTCCCTGAGTTTATTGCCAAGTGTCAAAATCCGGGGGTACCGGACCTTAGATTTGGGCCCTTTAAGATTTAAAAGTCTCCGTTCTGTAACCAATGATCCGGATCAATTGTTACTCTGCCCTGTGAAAAGTTTGAGATATTACCTTAAATTCACTGCAGTAACTCATCCCCGGCTGGCAGCCCTCTTTGTCAGTTCAGGTAGGATTAAAAGAAGGGTCACTAAGAATACCATCTCTACCTGTCTACCTTGATTCGTAAAGTCGTAGACTTGATACCGAATCCTGACCCTCCTCCAGCTCGACGACCCAGAGCTCATGTCATGGCTTTCAAACGTATCTTTTCTGTGACGCAGGTATCGCAAGCAGTCATGTAGAAGCGTCAGACGACCTTCACCGCCCACTATCTGCAAGACGTGACCCACAGGAGCCTCGATACGTTTTCTATCAGTCCTGTGGTGGCTGCACAACAAGTGGTTTAAGAATACCTCAGGCTCCTTGTTTGACAAGTAACAGATGGTTGAGGGCATGGGTTGCTTTGGTTAAGTCTAGGATGAATGAATAAAAATGACTGGCTTTATCTTTTCTTCATTTTTCCCTCTCTTGGGGAACAACTCCATGGTTCCCTCTACAAGCTGGCCTCACCCATCTGCAGGTAAAAATCACTTGCCTTGTGTATCCAAGTATATATTTTACACTTGTACATGTCCCTAATGCTTCCTATGGGGTAAGCATTAGGAAACATCTATGGGTACAATTAAGTATTCTTATTTTGTAAACGCGGAATCTACTTACCTAGATGTTCATATGCCATCTGTCACAATCACAAAGGTTGCTCAGGCGAAGTGTCAAAGTTTTCTTCTAGCTACAGTCTAACACTGTGCAGAGAAAACCCTGGTCAATGACCAAAGCCAGTGGTCGGACTTACCACCCACCAAGGAGCGAGTCATCCCTAATAAATAGCATAAAGTTTGTTAGTGAAGGAACAAATGACAAATTTGCCTAACTAATACAAACCTGTAGCTATTCATACAAATTGTCCTGCCTGTAATAAAAAAGCGAAGTAGTTCACTGATGTGTGAGTAGATATAGGTGGCTGGGTACCCTCACCTCAATAGTGGTTGGGTAGGGTTGCCACCTCGCATTAAAAGTCTTAATGACTAACCATCCAGCTTTGTTGAAAGATAATCCTAAATAAATAGCTACAGTCTTGTATTAGTTGGGAAAAATACAAATTATTTCCAAATTTATCATTTTTGTACAATTCTTTTGTAGACATGTGTCTACAGTACACTACATTTTACATTTTAAAGACAAAAGTACGTTTGCTAATTAACATCAAATCAAGTAAATACAAAATCATATACAGTATTACATGGAACTGTACTGAAAACTAATTGAATTAACATTTCTCTACATTTTACTCTAAAATTAAACAAGATTTAAACAAATTGATTAAATAAACTACTGTATACAGTAACTCGCCTGGGAAATTCCTCGGTTATTTTTATGTTTTACAGCCCAAAATGTCGTTAAACTTATCAAGCCATATAAAGGCGTCTGCAGGGATAATCTGCTGGTGAGAGAGTCGAAGATAATTCACTTGCCATGTTGGTCCTCGATCCATATGAATAGGGCATTTCCCATTTTCATCATGCCCCTCTCCCTCACCTTTGATACAACCGCACTGTGTGGGGCACTAGCAACCACGGCAGCTAGAATCTTAGTTGTATTCTTCTCAATGTACGTCACGGTACTCTCGTTCATGCCGAAAAGTCTTCTAACTGATACATGTTTCATTCCTTCCTTGCACTTATCTAGGACAGTTACCTTTAGACATTGAAACAGCTCGCTTGAAGGGCATTATGTTCAAAAAACGTCAAAGTGAAACTGGTATAAAAAAGGATTAAAGCAGGAAATGCAGCCATAAGGAGAGATGATGCAAGTCTGAGGCCGAGTCAGTGAGAAATGGGATGTTTTGCTGGGCAGAAAGGGAAGCAGCGGGAAGCATGCCCCGGGCAAAGGAGTGCTGTCTGTATGAAATTGTTGAACCGCAAGAATTCTTATGACAAAACCGCGAATATGTGATTTTTATTTTGTAGGTTATACGGTTCTCTGTGTCATAAATGACTGAATCCGCGAAGATAGAACCTATGAATAATGAGGGTTAATTGTATACTGTACATGAAAATTTTCTCAATTCATATGTTCACAATATATCCTGTAATGTTGAAAGTCTCTCTTTTGTTTTGGTTATATATTGAAAACCTCTTTGTCATATATATTATTTTAAACTAAAGCATAACATAGATACTTGACCAGAATTATGAAAAATAGGTGCAGTTCCTGCATAAGGTTATGGCCGTATGGAAGTTGCCTAATGTAGGTTTAGATTATTGCTATATTTTATCTGGATTTCTCAGAAGTCCAATCCCACCTTGGACCTGTAAATGTGAATAAAAAAGGTTGTAACGGTTTATTATTTATTTTACACTACTTTTTTTTCATTTATATTGGCTATGACATAAATTCAATTTTGGCAGTTAACTTATATGATGACATTGAACTTGACTGACTAGAATATGCTTTGTTTCAGGGACTACAAGACCTCAGCACAGAGCCAGCAATTAAATCAAACCCAACTTCAGCCTCAGGTTCAATGGAAGTAACAGGTCCTGTAAGTACCAATTATGTTCATGGGTGTTCCATTCGATATACATAACCAAACCTGCTTGAGGTTAGGATACACTTATTTAATAGTACCTTCAATGAAAAATTGCATTGTTATTTCACAATGACTTTTTAACATTTACAGAACTTGAATGAAAGGGTGAGAGTGAATTAGTAAGAGAAAATAATACAGTATTCACTTCTTTTATGTGCCTTTGAGTAAAACGTTAAAAGATTGGTGCTTGCCGTTGATACATGTTGATTGGTTTGCGTTCCTGCATGATGATAGCAAAAAGTATGAAAAGGATGAAAAGCTTAAGTGGAAAGCCTTCTATTTAAGAAATCATAGTTTATGATGTTATAAATAGATGTATATTTTGAAAATTAGTTTGTTCCAACACGAATACTTACCTCGAACTACTTTCTTAGGAGTTACCTGTAACCTCCTCTCTACCGACCAGAGTTTTTGTGTAGTGTACCCCCCACCCTGTTTTCTAAGGAGGCCTACCCCCGGCATTAAGGAATGTGCCCCGAGGGTAGGCTTATCGTAGGTCGATGTCCGGCCGGGTCAGCTTCTTCAGTAAGTTCTCTGGTCGCGATGTGTGAACACGTCGCCCTCGTTCTCTATCGATCCTTTGTGTGCATTCTAAGTGCCCCACGTGTTCCCCGCGTGGTAACTTGTGTTTTCCTGTGTACTTTTCCCGGGTGTTCCTGTGTGTTCACCTTCCACCCGTGTGCTTATCCAGTGTATTCCTTGATTCCCTTCGTACTTGTGTCTTGCTTGTGTGCATTATGGAGCAAATCCGCCGTTGTCCGGGGCCTAGGGCCGGTAAATCGTGTGGAGCGTTCCTCTCCAAGCCTGAAGTGGACCCTCACTCCCTTTGCTCCTCCTGTAGGGGAAGGGTTTGTTCGTCAGCAGATACGTGCCCCGAGTGTATAGGCTGGAGTGATATCCAGTGGGTACGTTACGGTACGAAAAAGAGAAAATCGGCTAAACATTCCCCCAGAAAAGCTAGTGTTACTTCGCCGCTACCATCACCCAGTGAGAGGTCCGACGGGGCCTCTGTTTCGCCGTCCCCTACACAGAGTAGGGGACGAGGTAAGTCTGTCGTAGAGAAGGAACACGACCTTCCCCAAGAACCTAGTGAAAGTGCAGTGCCGATTGCGGGCCCTTCTAGGGCTAGTGAAGAACCCAGTAGTGCGTCCGGAGAGTCGGCCCTTGTGCTCGGGGGGCACGTGTCCTCCGATGACCCCTTGTGGGCTAGTAACGCGGTGTCTGTGTCTTCGCCGCCCTCGTGGGCCTGTGCTTCAGGGTCTTCGGTAGGCGGAAACAACCAGAAGAAGTTACGATCTTCGGGTAATGATGCCTTCGGTTGGAGGCTTCCAAAGACGCCGGGTAGGTCACCCTTAAGGATGGAAGTGGCCCTGGACCCCTGGCTCCCTAGCATGGAGCGCCTTGAATCGTTCCCGGCCCTCCTCACGGAAGTCCCCGAAGATTTCCTTCAGCCGTCGACCTCGGGCACTCAACGCGTGAAGAAGTCCCCCGCGGTTCCCGCTACCGGCCGACATACAATAAGTACAGTGTCGTCGGGTTCGTTGGATGATTATTTCTCATCGGGGGAGGAAGTCAGGAGAAAACACCGTCGTCGGAGGGAGCGGTCCAGGAGCAAGCGGTCCCGTTCTAGGTCGCGCTCCAGGTACAGTAGCAAGCGCTCCCGCTCCCCAGGACGTAAGTATAGGAGGAGTAGGTCTCCTGATGGCGACTGGGTCTTCGTACCCCGGGACTCAAGGGTGCTTTGTTTCCCAGACCGCCGGTCCAGAGAGTGTTCGCCAAGGATGCCGTCCTCAAAACACGACCTTGACCCTCGCAACCAAGCTCGCAGAAAGGACTCCACAGGAAGGCTTAAGTCGTCGAAGCCTCCGGTTCACCCCGCCCAGCGGGGGGAAACGCGCTTCTTGTCAGGCGGCCTGGCCGAACCAGCCCAGCTGGTGCGGCCTTCGGGTCGGAAGGAACGGTTCCCGCTGCCGGGTCAGCCCACGGGAACCGCGTCCTCGGCACCCAGAGCCCTTGAGCGGACGAGAGTCCCCGCTGAATCAGCGATGCCTGCGTTAACCCAGGCCCCTGGTGCGGACGTCCCCGCAGATGAAATCCAGTACCTCGGTAGGACGGCACCCCTGGCCCCAAGAGCTAGACGTCCAGTCGGTGTGCCCGGTAACCCAGCTCCCCGACCCCAAGCCGAGACCTCGGCTGACGGAAGGGAGGGTTCACCAACGGAGGACTCAGCCTATAGGAGGGTCGTTGGTCTTATTAGAAAGCACCACAAAATTGAGGAACCTACAGCTACGGACGAGGATTACTGGAGGTCAAGCCTGTTAAGGATTATGTAGACCCCTACCCAACCTAAGACGTCTCTAGCGCTTCCTCTAGCCCGAGATCTGGTCCTAGGGCAGGAGTATGTAGACAAGGTGGTGGCTAGTAATGCCGAAGCCCCCAAAACCCAAAGTTCCTCAAAATTGCTCCAGGGCCTCAATACTCAGGGCAAAGTATATGTGCCGGAGGGGCGTCGCCCAGGCCCCTGTAAAGTGGAGTCATCCATCGACATTCTGAGTCAGGGTGCCTCAGACGATAGGGCCTCTTCGGCCCCGGTCTGTTTCTCGCCAGCAGAGGCCTCCATGATGGAGGAAATGTTGAGAGATTTAGTGAACGTCTCCTCTTGGCTGGACTGGTGGGCTTCCACCTTAGTAGGGGTACAAGCCTCGTTCAACCCCGCGGACCCTGACCAGCAAGGCCTCCTGAGAGACCTTATTACCTCCGGGGGTAAAACCCTAAAATTTTTAACTTACCAGTCGCTCGCCCTGACGGCTAACTGGGTACTCAGTAAGAGAGACACCGTACTGACGAAGGTGTCCCGGAAGGTACCAGACAGGGAAGCGCGGGCCATACGGAGCATACCCTTGTGGGGAGAGCCCTTGTTTCCCCTGAAGGAACTAGAGACCATCATGGAGAAGGTCTCGAAGAAGAAGGAGTCTAACAACCCCAGACCTACTCCTTCTAGGAGACCGCCCTACAAGAGGTCCGTCTCGGATAGTGCCGCGACGTCCCAAGCCTCTCCCAGCACTACGAAGAGAGAGGCTCCCTCTTCCTCCTGGTCCGCAACGCCTCAGCCCCCCCGCAGGGGAGCTCCAGCGCCTTCAAGCTCCTTCAGGTCGGGTTACTCTGCCTCTAGGAGAGGCCGATCAGGCCGCTCCTCCAGAAGAAGATAGAGTGGGAGGCCCCCAAGCCTCGGGTTGGGGGATGCCTCAGACTTCATTGGCAAGCATGGAAGGCTCACGGTGCAGAGCCTTGGACAGTGTCCGTACTAAAGGAGGGCTACAGACTACCATTCTTAACGGAACCACCCCCTCTTATCCCGGCCAGCCGGGCGGAATGGCTAGCTCCCAGAGACCCGTTGAAGAGGACCGCCCTTCAAGAGGAGGTGTCCTCCATGTTAGAGAAGGGCGCCATGGAAGAAGTTCTTCTCCCAGGGCCGGGTTTCTACAGTCGTCTGTTCCTGGTAGAAAAAGCGACGGGGGGTTGGAGACCGGTTATAGATCTGTCGGCTCTCAACAAGTTCATCAAGAAGACGGACTTCAAAATGGACACTCCGAAGTCAGTCCTGCTGTCCTTGAGGGAGAAAGATTACATGATGACCATAGACCTCAAGGACGCATACTTCCAAATTCCGGTCCACCCCTCGAGTCGAAAGTTTCTCCGGGTGAAATGGGGTTCCCAGATCCTGCAATTCAGGACCCTTTGCTTAGGATTGTCAACAGCGCCCCAGGTGTTCACGAGAGTCTTCACGACGGTCTCAGTGTGGGCTCACGAACGAGGCATTCGCCTCATCCGATACCTGGACGACTGGTTGCTTCTTTCCGCCTCAAAGGGCCTCTTGGAGGAACAAGGGATGAAACTCCTCCAGTTTTGCAAGGATCTGGGCATCGTAATCAACCCGGAGAAGTCAAACCTATCCCCATCCACCAGAATAAACTACTTGGGAATGACATTGGATACCATTCTGGGAAAAGCCTTCCCTTCGGAGGACAGAATAAGAAACCTCATGAATATCATTCAGCCGTTCCTGTCAGAGCGTCCCAGGAGAGCGAAAGACTGGCAGAAGCTGATAGGTCACCTGGTCTCATTGGAGAAACTAGTTCCCCAAGGGAGGGTAAGGCTCAGAGCCATACAATGGAACCTGAAGAACCTCTGGTGCCAACTGGACTCACAACAAGTTCTAATCCCAGTCCTACCAAACACGAGACCCTCCCTGGAATGGTGGCATTGCCGGTCGAACTCACTCAAGGGGATGCCCTTCGGGAGCGACCCACCCGAGTTACTACTGTTCACAGACGCCTCCAACCAAGGGTGGGGAGCCCATCTCCTCGACGAAACAGCATGAGGGACCTGGTTGAACGGGGAGAAAGAACTCCACATCAATGTCCTGGAGTTGAAGGCAGTCCAGAAGGCTTGCCTACACTTCGCAAGTCTGCTAAAGGGAAACACTGTGGCGTTGATGTGCGACAACGCCACGGTAGTGGCATACATAAAGAAACAAGGAGGCTTGAAGTCGAAGGAGTTGTGCGATCTCACCATAGAAATTCTAGATTGGGCAGAAGAGAACCAAGTGGTGTTGTTAGCAAGGTTCATTCCCGGGAAGAAAAACGTACTGGCCGACGGCCTCAGCAGAGTGGGCCAGATAGTAGGGACAGAATGGTCCCTTCTTCCGGAAGTAGCCAAGCTCATCATCCAACGTTGGGGTTCCCCGGTGATGGACCTCTTTGCAACAAAACTCAACGCCCAACTCCCCGTATATTGCTCTCCTGTACCAGACCCGAAAGCAGCCTTAGAAGACGCCTTTCAGCACAAGTGGGACAATCTAGATGTGTACGCTTTTCCCCCTTTCACGTTGATAAGGCAAGTGCTCAACAGAGTAAGGACAGCCCGAAACCTAAAGATGACTTTGGTAGCGCCCTGGTGGCCGTAGAGAGAGTGGTTCGCGGACCTAAAAGACCTAGCGAGTCAACCACCGTGGCCTCTGCCCGACAAGTCAGACCTTCTGCATCAACCTCATTTTCTCAGGCTCCACGACAACCCACTCTCCCTATGTCTTCACGCCTGGAGACTATCGAGCGGCTCCTGAAGAAAGAAGGATATTCTTCATCCACGGCTAAGAGAATGTCGCTATACCTGAGAAAGTCGTCAGCCGCAGTCTACCAGGCTAAGTGGGCCTCCTTCACGAAGTGGTGCTCTGAGAAGCGCATTAAACCTCTTAAGGCCTCTGTCCCAGACATAGCAGATTTTCTGGTGTTTCCTAGCGACAAGGTGGGAATGTCAATCCCAGCCATAAAAGAGGTTCGGGCCGCCTTAGGCCTAGTCTTCCTCCTGAAGGGCATCGACCTGGGGGCCTCGAGACACATAGCGATGCTTGTCAAGAGTTTCGAGCAGTCCTGCCCCCCACAGGCGAGTAGGGTGCCCCAGTGGGACTTAGCCAAGGTCCTGAAGATGTTGTGTGGTCCCCCCTTTGAACCTTTGAAGGATATCGTGGACAGAGATCTCACCCTCAAGGCCGTCTTCTTGCTGGTCTTGGCGTCCGCTAAGAGAGTGGGTGAGATCCATGGTCTGTCATATGACGTTTCTCATTCGAAGGGGTGGAAAGAAGTATCCTTCAAGTTCGTGCCTTCTTTTGTGGCTAAGACTCAGAACCCAGCAGTCTGGGATCCGAAGTTCGAAGGTTTCTCAATACCTGCCATCCCTAGGACGGGTAATGCAGAAGATTTGAAATTATGCCCTGTACGGACAATTAGAAAATACCTGGAAAGAACAGCTCATCTCCGCCCAGGCATCAAGAGCCTCTTCGTATCCACAGGTATTAATAAGAAACAAGTGTCCAAGAACACCATTTCCTTCTGGTTGAGACAAGTTATTGCCAGAGCCTACAAGGAAGAAGGCATAGCAGTGCCAGGCACCCCCCGACCTCATGACATCAGGGGCCTGAGCACCTCCTTAGCCTTTGAGAAGAACATGGCAGTGGGTCAGATCCTGCGAGCAGGTACTTGGTCGAACCAGTCAACCTTTACTGCCCATTACCTCAAGGACTACTCGAGGAAGTCCTTAGACGGGTTCTCCATTGGAACAGTCATCTCCGCCCTCCAAGCGGTGTAACGGTAAAAGCCCCAGGCGCAATCACGGCTAGCAACCGGTAGGCACAAGTGCGGTTTCCTTCCATCCTACCCAGTTGCTTCCTAGCCTCATCGGGGAGTACCAACTGATACCATTGGATAACACATTCTTCACGACTACGCTACTGGAAGAAGCATCAGAAGAAGTTTTTCAAAGGGTGAGTACTTAGACACTAACGTGAACTCTTGTGTAGTTACCCTCGCATCCGTTTTCTAGTAGGTACCGTTATCCCTGGGCCTCTTGGCCTCCGCTTCCCGAGTCAGGGGGTCAGAATAGCACTCCCGCCTCCTAAAGTGTAAGTCTCCTAAGAAAGTAGTTCGAGGTAAGTATTCGTGTTGGAACAAATCAAAAATTTTAAGTAATTTTTATTTTTCCTAACATACTTACCGAGAACTACTTTCGGGTAATGGCCCTCCCTTCCTTCCCCGAGTGCCTTCTCTTCCCTTGCAAGCATTGTGCTAATCCAATAGAACTTACTGAAGAAGCTGACCCGGCCGGACATCGACCTACGATAAGCCTACCCTCGGGGCACATTCCTTAATGCCGGGGGTAGGCCTCCTTAGAAAACGGGTGGGGGGGTACACTACACACAAACTCTGGTCGGTAGAGAGGAGGTTACAGGTAACTCCTAAGAAAGTAGTTCTCGGTAAGTATGTTAGGAAAAATAAAAATTACTTAAAATTCTTGATATTCCAACTTCATGCTGGATATCAGGCACGTATAACAGGACAGGATTATTAAAATAGCAAATTGAATAATCACTTCTGAAAGCTATGTGCACTTTATTTCAAATGACTGGTGTAATTACCAAATTGAATGTAAATGAACATTGTGCATTTAACATGTTTAACCTTGTTTGATGAGGCTCTTGCAAATGAGGTACAATAGAATTCACTGCATTATTGTGTACTGCAAGCAGAATATTCCTTTTCAAAACTCGGCAAGATTTCTCAATATTTGACATGGATCTTAGAGATAACAATGACACCTTACCACTTTTTACTATGTAATAGACTGCTAAAGTGTATCCCTTAAACTCAGAACCTATAGGATATCCTAGAGTTTTATGTAATTAGTGAATATAACACATCCAATAAGAAATATTTGAACTTAATAACAGGGAATGTATGCAATTTGTATTTGTTAATTTAATATTTTAATGAATATCATATGAGATTAATGTTTTTCTGTATTTGAAAACAATAAAGCCAAACCATGTAAGACAGTCTGATGAATATAGGCACTTTTGACAAGGGTGCCTTGGCTGTTGTTATTATTTGAGACCTGTATTAAGAATTTCCAGCTAGTTCGAAGTGTTCACTTCAGGAGCTTTATATCTCGGTAATTTCTGGGAGTCGGGCAGATTTGGTGTAGCTGGCTGGGGTGTCCCTCCACAATAGGAGACTGAAGTGTCTGTTTACATGAGACCCTGCTGAAGAGTTTATAGAAGGTTGGAAGTGGTTACCTCATGAAATGAAGTAGGACATTTCTTGGGTGGGATACTCTGGAAGTGCCATTATCAATACCTGAGACTCTTCAGAAGATTTTGTAGAGGGTTGGACGTGGTTACCTGATGAAATAAACTAGGTCATTTCTGGGGAGGGGTACTTAAGGCGTGGCTGGCAGGGGTATCCCCCTCCAGTAAGTGACTGAAAATGTCTATTGTCAATACCTGAGACAATGTTGAAGATTTAGTAAAGGGTAGGATGTGGTTACCTCATGAAATGAACTATGTCATTTCTGGGACGGGGTACTTTGAGCGTGGCTAACAGGGGTACCCCACCATAGTAAATGACTAAAAGTATTCATTATCAATACCTGAAACCCTGCTGAAGATTTTGTAGCTCTTTTGAAGTGGTTACCTTACATAGCTGATATATGTTATTTCTGGTGAGTTATACAGTATAATCATGACTGGCTTGAATACCCCAAGGTGTTGGTAATCCAAAATTAAATTGAATTGAATGAACTAGTTACAACAAAAAGCTGGACTGGACCATTTTGATTGAAATTTTGGTATTATGTCATGACCACACCCACTATCTCCTCCTTGCCAGTTGTCCAGTTTCTCGCATAGAAGAATGGGTTACTGCAAAGGAAAATTTTACACCTTCCCAGTGTCGAGACCCCCCTTGGGCTCCTGGTCTAATGCATTAACACATAATTTTTCAATATTTAACTTAGCCGGTGATTATATAGCTGCAACTCTGTTGCCCGACAGACAACTCTACGGTAAAAACTTGCCAGCGATCGCTACACAGGTTGCGGGTGTGCCCAACAGCGCCATCTGTCGTCCAGATACCCAGTACTCAATGTAAACAAAGACTCAATTTTCTCTCTGTCGAGCTATCGACAAGACGTACTTACTCGCTGTTGCTAAACTGGAGTTTTTTCACAACTAATTGGTGAAGTACTTTATTCTAGTTTTGAGCTTTCGCTGTGCAGGGTTTCTCTTCACACAAATCCTTGAACTCTTTTTGATAACGGATTCTTTGTTGATGACTTTTTGATAGTTTTTTGAATTTCCCTTTGACCAATTCAAAATGCCTGACCCTTCACAAGTCCCAAAATTTAGGAAGTGCAATGCTAGGGACTGTTCAAGGCGTCTTCCGAAGGTTTCTATCGACCCTCACACTGTTTGTTCCAATTGTCGGGATAAAACCTGTCAATTGGAAGATCGGTGTGAGGAGTGCGTTGGGCTTTCGGAATTCGATTTTATCGAATTCCAAAAGTATACACGTAGGCTAGAGAGAGATAGAGTTAGGAGAAGTTCTTCTCGTTCTGTTGATATATCCTCTCCTCATGCCCCACAACCTATTCCTTCCCCTGTAGTGGTTGCTCCTAACCCCCCTCCTGGCACTCAGGAACCTTCGATGGCTGATATGATGCGTGCCATCCAGGCTCTGGGTGAGAGAGTTGAGTCCCTTGTTAGTGACCGTAATCAGCTCATGGCGGATGTGAAGGAGCTTAAGTGCAAAAGTGCAGTGGGAAGTGCTAAAGTGCCGAGTGATAGTGTTGTGGATAGTGTTGCGCTTGAGGGTTCGTCTGTTCGTGCCTGTCGTCCTCCTAGTCCGGGACCTCTTGCAAGCTCCCAAGTCCAGGGGAGAAGCAATGTCGTACGACAAATGGGTTCGAGAGGCTTTAATCAGCGAACAGACGTTCCCTCCGTGGTATCGGGCGTATCTACCCAAGATCGCTCCTACCTAACTAAGACGAGAGAGCCCATTTATACCTCGTCTTCGGAAGGTGTTTCTCGCAAGAAACCCTGGACCAAGGTCTCACGACCGTTAAAACGCAAGTCGGTCCCTTCAGCGCAAGTCCAACGGCCCGGTTGTAGTCACTGGGTCAGTTCGGACTCGCTGCCATCATCCGATGACTGCTCACCGCCTAAGAGAGGCAAAGCGGTACCGCTTCAGACAGTAACACTGTCTGTCGCTGTACCTGCTCCCGTAGACCCTAAGTGGTCTCTACTGCAAGATATGCAGTCAAAACTGACGTCTCTTATGCAGGACTTTCGTGCGGAGAAGGTTGCTGCCGCACCAGCTAGTGCAGTACCTAACCTACAACCTTCCACACGATCGGTTGTGCGTCCTGTGGATGCTGAGGTAACCTTCTCACGCACACCAGTTGAGAGAGTTCCGCCACCCATGCGTTCCAGTGTGATCTGCCAGCCGCATGTTGACGTTAAGCGACGCACGGAGGTCTCCGTTGACGTTCGGGAGGTTCAACAACCGTCAGAGTTGCTTGTTTTGACGCGGTGCGTCAACCTCCGCAACCCAGTGTGCTTTCCACTGCGCACCCACATCAGTCCAGACAGGCTGGAGTAGACGCTGTGCGTCCCCGCGCTGCCATGGTTGTTGCCAGCTCACAGACTGGGCAACAGTTCCATGACGTTGCGTCCGGCTCAGTCACGCATGCACCCGTGCGACCGGACTCAGCGAACCAGCCGTTACCCACTCCGTTGCCGTTTCCTCATCAGTTATCGGATGAGGGACTTTCTGATGATGATGTTGCTGCACACATAGATGAACCACAATCTGAATTGGACGAGCCTAAGTCTACTCAACCCTCTTTGGACTTTAGGAAAGTTTTGGCCATTTTCAAAGAGATGTTTCCGGACCAGTTTGTTTCTGTGGCTCCTCGTTCTCCTCCGTCAGAGTTTGTGTTAGGCATGCCGTCTACCACTCCTGCCTTTACTAGACTCGTCCTCGCACGCTCTTCCAAGAGAGCTTTGCGGGTGATAGGAGAATGGTTGCATTCCAAGAAGAGTTTAGGGAAGACAGCCTTTACGTTTCCCCCTGCTAGACTCTCTTCTAGATCGAGCGTCTGGTATGCCACGGGAGAAGTTCTCGGCTTGGGAGTTCCTGCCTCTGCCCAGGGCGACTTCTCAAGCCTCGTAGACTCTCCCCGCCGCCTTGCCATGAGACGCTCAAAGATGTGTTGGTCATCTTCGGACCTGGACCACCTTTTGAAAGGTATCTTTAGGGCCTTCGAAGTTTTTAACTTCTTAGACTGGTGTCTAGGAGCCCTAAGCAGAAAGATCTCTCCGACAGAGAAAGAGACTTCCTTGCTCATTATGTCCTGCATGGACAAGGCCGTACGTGATGGGTCTAATGAGCTTGCTGCATCATTTGTGTCCGGAGTCCTTAAAAAGCGTGAAAACCTATGCTCATTCCTTTCAGCTGGAGTTACACCGTGCCAGAGATTCGAGCTTCTTTTTGCTCCTCTTTCCAAGTGCCTTTTTCCAGAAGACCTGATTAAGGAAATAGCCGCTTCATTGATACAGAAGGACACTCACGATCTTGTTGCGTCCTCCGCTCGCAAAGCTACCCCTTTGCCTACCTTGTCAGCTAGACCAAGGATGGACACTCCAGCGTCCCGTTTTATTCCGCCCTTTCGTGGCAGAGCCTCCAGCAGAGGAGGTGCTCGTGCCGAAGGGAAACGAGGAAAGAAGAAAGGAACCAAGTCCTTTAAGGGCAGAGTCTGACTGCCAGCTTCTTCAGACAGCAGTGGGAGCCAGACTCAAGAACTTCTGGCAGACCTGGGAAAAGAGAGGCGCAGATGCACAATCTGTGAAGTTGCTCAGAGAGGGGTACAAGATCCCGTTTGTACGGAATCCCCCTCTAGCAACGTCTCCCATCAATCTCTCTCCCAGGTACAGAGAGGAAGACAAGAGACAAGCCTTGAAACGGGAGGTGTCTCTTTTACTAGAGAAGGGAGCGGTGGTCAGAGTCTCGGACCTTCAATCTCCGGGATTCTACAACCGACTCTTCTTGGTGTCAAAGAAGACAGGAGGGTGGAGGCCGGTGCTAGACGTCAGTGCTCTGAATGTCTTTGTCACAAAGCAGACGTTCTCCATGGAGACCACAAAGTCAGTCTTAGCAGCGGTCAGAAGGGAAGACTGGATGGTCTCTTTAGACCTAAGGGACGCCTACTTCCACGTCCCCATCCACCCGGACTCCCAACCTTTTCTGAGATTCGTTTTCGAAAAGGTTGTCTACCAGTTTCAAGCCCTGTGCTTTGGCCTAAGCACAGCTCCTCTTGTGTTTACGAGGCTGATGAGGAATGTAGCCAAATTCCTTCATTTAGCGGACATCCGAGCCTCCCTCTATTTGGACGACTGGCTTCTCAGAGCTTCTTCCAGTCGTCGCTGTCTGAAGGATCTAAGGTGGACTCTAGATCTGACCAAGGAATTGGGTCTCCTTGTCAATATGGAAAAGTCACAACTGGTCCCATCCCAAACTATTGTGTATTTAGGGATGGAGATTCACAGTCTAGCTTTTCGGGCTTTTCCGTCGGCCCCCAGAACAAGCCAAGCCCAGTTATGCATCCAGAACATGCTGAAGAAGGAACGATGTTCAGTCAGGAAGTGGATGAGTCTGATAGGGACGCTATCATCCCTGGAACAGTTTGTGTCATTAGGAAGACTACACCTCCGTCCTCTTCAATACCACCTAGCATTTCACTGGAAAAAGGACAAGACGCTAGAAGCGGTCTCGATCCCCATTTCCGAGAAGATGAAGTCTTGCCTGACTTGGTGGAAGGACAGTATCAGCCTAAGAGAGGGTCTTCCCCTGGCTGTTCAGACTCCCAACCACATTCTCTTCTCGGACGCATCGGACGTAGGCTGGGGCGCGACATTAGACGGTCGGGAATGTTCGGGACTATGGAACTCGAGTCAAAGGATAATGCATATCAACTGCAAGGAGCTACTGGCAGTACATCTGGCCTTGAAAAGCTTCAGGTCTCTCCTTCAAGGCAAAGTGGTGGAAGTGAACTCTGACAACACCACTGCCTTGGCGTACATCTCCAAGCAAGGAGGGACCCACTCACTGACGTTGTACGAGATCGCAAGGGACCTGCTCATCTGGTCAAAAGGTCAAAACATATCACTAGTAACGAGGTTCATCCAAGGCAACTTGAATGTCATGGCAGATTGTCTCAGTCGGAAGGGGCAAGTAATTCCAACAGAATGGACCCTCCACAAGGATGTATGCAAGAGTCTTTGGGCCACTTGGGGCCAACCAACCATAGATCTCTTTGCAACCTCGATGACCAAGAGGCTCCCAATATATTGCTCACCAATCCCGGACCCAGCAGCAATACATATAGATGCCTTTCTCCTAGATTGGTCGCATCTAGATCTATACGCATTCCCACCGTTCAAGATTGTCAACAAGGTACTGCAGAAGTTCGCCTCTCACGAAGGGACAAGGTTGACGCTAGTTGCTCCCCTCTGGCCCGCGAGAGAATGGTTCACCGAGGTACTTCAATGGCTAGTAGACGTTCCCAGAAGTCTTCCTCTAAGGGTGGACCTTCTACGTCAGCCACACGTAAAGAAGGTACACCAAAGCCTCCACGCTCTTCGTCTGACTGCCTTCAGACTATCGAAAGACTCTCGAGAGCTAGAGGCTTTTCGAAGGAGGCAGCCAATGCGATTGCTAGAGCAAGGAGAACATCCACCCTTAGAGTCTACCAATCGAAGTGGGAAGTCTTCCGAAACTGGTGCAAGTCAGTATCTGTATCCTCGACCAGTACCTCTGTAGCTCAAATAGCTGACTTTCTCTTATACCTGAGAAAAGAACGATCACTTTCAGCTCCCACTATCAAGGGCTACAGAAGCATGTTGGCATCGGTCTTCCGGCATAGAGGCTTAGATCTTTCCAACAATAAAGATCTACAGGACCTCCTTAAGTCTTTTGAGACCACGAAGGAGCGTCGTTTGGTTACACCTGGTTGGAATTTAGACGTGGTACTAAGATTCCTCATGTCAGACAGGTTTGAGCCGCTACAATCAGCCTCCATGAAAGATCTCACCTTAAAGACACTTTTCCTGGTATGCTTAGCCACAGCTAAAAGAGTCAGTGAGATTCATGCCTTCAGCAAGAACATCGGATTTTCGTCTGAAAAAGCTACATGTTCACTACAACTTGGTTTTCTAGCCAAAAATGAGCTACCTTCTCGACCTTGGCCGAAATCGTTCGATATTCCCAGCTTATCGAATATGGTAGGCAATGAACTAGAAAAAGTCTTATGCCCTGTGAGAGCTCTTAAGTTCTATTTAAAACGAACTAAACCTTTACGAGGCCTATCTGAAGCTTTATGGTGTTCAGTTAAGAAACCATCTTTGCCTATGTCAAAGAATGCTTTATCCTATTTTATCAGACTGTTAATACGAGAAGCTCATTCCCATCTGAGTGAGGAAGACCAAGCATTGCTGAAGGTAAGGACACACGAAGTTAGAGCTGTCGCAACTTCCGTGGCCTTTAAGCAAAATAGATCTCTGCGAAGTAAAATGGACGCAACCTATTGGAGAAGCAAGTCAGTGTTTGCGTCTTTTTATCTAAAGGATGTCCAGTCTCTTTACGAGGACTGCTACACACTGGGACCATTCGTAGCAGCGAGTGCAGTAGTGGGTGAGGGCTCAACCACTACAATTCCCTAATTCCATACCCTTTTAATCTTTCTCTTGAAATGTTTTTATTGTTGTTTTGTGGGTTGTCCGGAAGGCTAAGAAGCCTTTCGCATCCTGGTTGATTTGGCGGGTGGTCAAAGTCATTTCTTGAGAGCGCCTAGATTAGGGGTTTTGATGAGGTCCTGTTGTATGGGTTGCAACCCTTGATACTTCAGATCCTAGGGGTCGATCAGCATCCTAAGAGGATCGCGAGGCTCCGTAAGGAAGACGTACTTAAAAGGCAGAGTAATTGTTCAAGTCGACTTCCTTACCAGGCACTGTACCTATTTATTTTGTTTTTGTTATTTTGATAACTTCTAAAATGAAATAAAAACTCTTAGCTCATAAAGGTGTAAACATATATTGCTGGTCTCTACCCACCCCCCTGGGTGTGAATCAGCTATATAATCACCGGCTAAGTTAAATATTGAAAAATTTTATTTTGATAATAAAATAAATTTTTGAATATACTTACCCGGTGATTATAAATTAAAGGACCCTCCCTTCCTCCCCAATAGAGACGCAGTGGGACGAGGAGAAAATTGAGTCTTTGTTTACATTGAGTACTGGGTATCTGGACGACAGATGGCGCTGTTGGGCACACCCGCAACCTGTGTAGCGATCGCTGGCGAGTTTTTACCGTAGAGTTGTCTGTCGGGCAACAGAGTTGCAGCTATATAATCACCGGGTAAGTATATTCAAAAATTTATTTTATTATCAAAATAACATGTTTCACTAATTAGTGATATACAAAAAATTTCAAGTATTATTGGGTACAGTATTGAAAAGATGAGCAGTATAAATAATTTAGATGCCCACTTTCAATCCATCAAAAAAAAGAGAAGTAATTCTTTTGAATTCTGATACCGTTGGAGATATTGATTACAATCAAAGATTTATTCAAGAGGTGCTTGAATTTTCATTAACAAATTGTAGTTTAATGAATGACGCATGGTAATTATATAAAATTTTGTAGGAAATCTATTCTCTTCAGCCAAGGCCTATCTATGGAAGTTTTATAATCACATTTTATACTAATACCAATATCTGATTCATGAAGAGATCCCAATAATTTAAACAATTACAGACCAATTTCACTAACCAATTGTGTTTGCAAATTACTGGACAAAATTGTGAATTGTAAAATGAACTGTTTTAAGTCAAGTAACATTTTATCAGCTTTGCAATTTGGCTCACAAACAGAACGGCCCACTTAGACTCTCTCACTCTTGGAAAGTTATATGCATTGAAGTTTGAACGAAAGCAAATCACAGCAGTCACATCTTTTTACGTTCAGAAGGAATATGCTACGACTTGGAGACATTCAACATTAAATTTCTTACATCCTAATGGTTTTTGAGGACACATTGTTATTTTAATTAGATATATCAATATTGAAAGAACATTCCAACTCTTATAAGCAATATTTTTTTTCTGAATATTTGAGCCTTCATTATGGTGTACTCTACACCAGGTTTGAGTTTTAAATGGGACTTTTTTTCATAGACAATTAATAACAGTTGCTCAAAAGTCACAGAGTACAAAATAGCTTTTACGTGGACGACTTTGCAATGTGCGTCATTTGCAAAGAATTCTTCATAACTTCTCTCGAGAAATGCAAGTTTCATTGCGTCTGCTGGATACCGATTTCTCCTGAATAAATCCACTTCGTGGGGTTTTACAAAGATAGTAGATGGAAACAAAACTGAGAAATACAACTCACATGGGCAAAACTCGATCCAATTTCAAGATAGGTAAAATATTTAAAACTACATTCGATACCCTCCTGAATTGGAGTGTACATGTATAAAACTGTATATTAAATCTAAATGTGATAATGATCACAACCAAATGATGACATTATCTCATGCAATTTTTTGTGCAAAAAGATTAACTTTAATGACGATCTATACAACATTAGACTTATCTAGGATAGATTATCGAAGCCCAATTATGAATCTGAAGCTACTTCGGAGTATTTAGATCTGATACACGCGCGAGGCCTGAGAATTTGTAGTGGAGCCTTTAGATCTTCCCTTAATTGTTAAGTTATAATGTAAACCTCCATTTTCAATATTAAACTTACCCGATAATCATGTAGCTGTCAACTCCGTTGCCCGACAGAATTCTATGGAGGGATACGCCAGCTATCACAATACTAGAAGGGGGTGTACTTACCAGCGCCACCTGTGGCCAGGTACTATAGTACTTCTTGTTGACACCTCCTCAATTTTTCCTCTGTCGTGCTTCCGGCAAGACGTTCTGGGATACGCTTATGATCTTCGAGTATTTTCACGGCTTTTGGTGAAGTATTCTCTCAGATTTCGGCTGTCGCTTTACTGGAAAACTTCTATATTAGCTTAGATAGCTATTATTTAGTCCTGATTTAACGGTTAACGATCTTTTGCTTGATTTTGAAACCCCACTTGGCTAACTCTTTTGATTCAAGATGTCTGACATTTCACAAGCCCCCACCCATAGACGATGTAGGTCTTGTAATAGGCGTATTCCGAAGGCCTCGGTAGATCCTCACACCGCTTGTTCTGACTGTAGGGAAAGGCCCTGTCAGTTAGAAGATCGATGTGAGGAATGCGCCGGACTTTCGGAACTTGATTTTGTCCGTCTTCTTAAGTACTCAACCAAGTTAGAGAGAGAGAGAGTTAGGAGGAGTTCTTCTCACTCTTCACTTTTTTCCTCACCTCATGATCCCCTACCTTTTCCTACCCCTGTAGTGGCTACCCCCGAACCTACTATTTGCCCTCAGCCTGATATGTCTGTTGTTTTGCATGCCATTCAGGCCTTAGGCGATAAAGTAGAGTCAGTGGTTAGTGATCATAAGTCTCTTATGGCCGAAGTCAAGGAACTTAAGGTCAAGAGTGCAGTGGGTGGAATTAGTGCCAGTGCTGTGACGAGTGCTAGTGTCAGTGCAGTGCCAAGTGCTAGTGTCAGTGTCAGTGTGGTGCGTGAGGATACTTCTGTGCGTGCCAGTCGTCCTCCCAGTCCGGGACCTCTTGCAAGCTCCCAAGCCCAGGGGAGAAGCAATGTCGAAGGGAAAAAGGGTTCGGCAGGCCTTGATCGGCGCACAGAAGTATCCTCGGTGGTTGCGGGCGTGTCTTCCAGAGACCGTCACTCCCACCTGCAGACGATTGAGCCCGTCTTTTACTCGTCTGCTGAGCAATTGTCAGGGAAGAAACGCTGGACTCAGGTCTCGAGACCACTCAAACGCAGAGTCCAGACCTCAAGAACTCAACCGGGCTGCAGTCATTGGATCAGCTCTGACTCGCCGCAGTCATCAGTTGAATGCACTCCGCCTAAGAGGAGTAAGGTTCTGCCACAACAGATCTCTGCTGTTAAGGCTTTACCTCAGCAGACCTTAGTGTCTGCCGACCCCAAGTTGACTCTACTGCAGTCCATGCAGTCACAACTTGCGGTCTTGATGCGTGAGTGTCAGGCTGAGCAGGTTACTCCTCCTCCTGCGATCGCTCCGCCTGACCGCAGTACTGCCTGCCAGGCGTACGATGTTGAGGCTCCTCAGAATACCTTAGCACGTTCTGAGTTTACTGTTTCCAGTGGTGTGCAGCTCCCTCCGCCTTCCTTAAGGCAACCTCAGCTATGGGAACAGGAAGATTATTCCTTACTTCCTCCGCTTCCACTTGCAGTTCCACCAGTGAGGCAACACTCTCTTGAGGTACAACAACCTCTCCCATCCATGAGTCAGTCTCCTCAGCTCTCGCTGCAGCGAGCTCAACCCTCCTCAAGGCAACCACAACACCTTAGCCTTGCGCCTCAGGAGCCTCAACTCGCGAGACAATTACTGTGTTCTGCGCAGCCACTACCTCATCGCTCACAGCTCACACCTCAGGAACCTCAACTCGTTCCTCAGGAACTTGCTACTGCGCATCCGCCAACCACTCAGCAAGCGCAACCCTTGAGTTCAGTCACTCATGCTAGGAGTCAGCCTCCTCCACCCATGCGCCTACCTTCTGCTACTTCTTTTGATCAACCTTTGCAGTCTGAGCCTCAGGTGTTCCCTCAACAGAGTCTTGAAGAGGAAACCACTAATATTGTTGTTCCAGCTCGTGCTGTCTCTGCTGTTCAGCATACCTTACCGATCTCTTCGCTACACTCTGGTGATGAGGCGTCTGATGATGAGGCGGCACACCTGGATCCCTCATCAGACGTGGATGAATCCAAGTCTTCTCCACCTTCTATTGACTTTCGTAAGGTCTTGGCTCTGTTTAGGGAGGTATACCCAGACCACTTTGTCTCTGCTATTCCCCGCTCTCCGCCATCTGAGTTTTCGCTGGGCATGCAGCCAGCTAAGTCTACTTATACTAAGCTAGTCCTAGCAAGGTCCTCTAAGAGAGCGTTAAGGATCTTAGGGGAGTGGTTGCAGACTAAGCAACACCTTGGAAAGACTTCGTTCATGTTTCCTCCGACTAAGCTCACTTCTAAAGCGGGCGTTTGGTATGCCACAGGAGAGGAACCAGGCTTGGGAGTACCTGCCTCTGCCCAGGCTGACTTCTCAAGTCTGGTAGACTCGACTCGTAGAACAGCAATGAGGCGCTCTAAGGTTTGCTGGACCTTCTCAGACCTTGATCACTTCCTGAAGGGTGTTTTTAGAGCATTTGAGATGTTCAACTTCCTAGACTGGTGCCTGGGGGCCCTCAGCAAGAAGACCTCCCCTGCGGACAAGGATTCTGCCATGCTATTAATGTCCTGCATGGATAAGGCCATTAGAGATGGATCTGGCGAGCTTGCGTCGATGTTTGTGTCAGGGGTTCTTAAGAAAAGGGAACAGCTATGTACCTTCCTTTCCTCCAGCATCACACCTTGTCAAAGGTCTCAACTCCTTTTCGCTCCGCTCTCGAAGTTCCTCTTCCCCGAAGAGCTGGTTAAGGACTTGTCTGCTGCCCTGATACAAAAGGACACACATGATCTTGTAGCCTCATCGGCTCGTAAGACTAAGGTTGCTACCTCAGTCCCCAGGACTTATCGCACCCCAGTGGCTGATACTCCTGCTACGAGGTTCATACCGCCCTTTCGTGGTAGAGCCCCCAGCCGAGGAAGCTCCCGTCCAGACTCTTCCAGGAGCAAGTCTAGGAAAAGTTCCAAGGCTTCTAAAGGAAAAAACTGACTCTCCGCATCTCCAGACAGCAGTAGGAGCCAGACTCAAGATCTTCTGGCAAGCCTGGGAAAAGAGAGGTGCAGACGCCCAGTCTGTCAGTTGGCTGAGGGAGGGTTACAGGATTCCATTCTGCCGCAAACCCCCTCTGACCACATCTCCCATCAACCTCTCTCCCAACTACAAAGAAGAGGACAAGAGGCTAGCGTTGCACCAGGAGGTGTCGCTACTTGTGCAGAAGAAGGCAGTGGTTATAGTCCGGGACCATCAATCCCCGGGCTTCTACAACCGTCTCTTTCTGGTGGCCAAGAAGACAGGAGGTTGGAGACCGGTGCTGGACGTCAGCGCGCTCAATGCGTATGTCACCAAGCAGACGTTCACGATGGAGACGACGAAGTCGGTCCTAGCAGCGGTCAGGCAGGAGGACTGGATGGTCTCGTTGGACCTGAAAGATGCCTACTTTCACGTTCCTATTCATCCAGACTCCCAACCTTTCCTGAGATTCGTTTTTGGAAAGGTTGTCTACCAATTCCAAGCCCTGTGTTTTGGCCTAAGCACAGCTCCTATGGTGTTTACGCATCTGATGAGGAATATAGCAAAATTCCTCCACTTATCGGACATCAGAGCCTCCCTTTACTTAGACGACTGGCTGTTGAGAGCCTCCACGAGTCGTCGCTGTCTGGAGAGTCTCAACTGGACTTTGGACTTAATCAGAGAACTGGGTCTGTTAGTCAACATAGAAAAGTCTCAGCTCATTCCCTCCCAATCCATTGTGTACCTGGGAATGGAGATTCGGAGTCAGGATTTTCGGGCTTTTCCATCGGCCCCAAGGATAAGCCAAGCCCTAGATTGCATCATGAGCATGCTGAAGAGGAGCAGTTGCTCGGTGAGACAGTGGATGAGTCTCACAGGGACCCTTTCATCGCTGGCCCTGTTCGTCGAGCTAGGGAGACTCCACCTCCGCCCTCTTCAATTCCATCTTGCAGCTCATTGGGACAAGGGTTTGACTCTCGAAGCAGTCTCTATCCCAGTCACCAAAGAGATGAAGACCACTCTCTTGTGGTGGAAGACCAATCTCCTTCTCAGGGAGGGCCTATCGTTGGCTATTCAGACCCCCAATCTTCATCTCTTCTCAGATGCATCGGACTCGGGCTGGGGTGCGACCTTGAACGGACGGGAATGCTCGGGAACGTGGAACGAGGAACAGGGAACGCTCCACATCAACTGCAAGGAGCTACTAGCAGTTCATTTAGCCCTGCTGAACTTCAAGTCCCTCCTGCTAGGCAAGGTGGTGGAGGTGAACTCAGACAACACCACAGCCTTGGCTTACATCTCCAAGCAAGGAGGGACCCATTCGAGGAGCCTATACGAGATCGCAAGGGACCTCCTCATTTGGTCAAGAAGTCAAAACCTCACTTTAGTCACGAGGTTCATTCAGGGCAACATGAATGTCTCAGCAGATCGCCTAAGCAGAAGGAATCAGGTCATTCCCACGGAATGGACCCTCCACAAGAGTGTGTGCAACAGACTTTGGACCTTGTGGGGTCAACCTACCATAGATCTGTTTGCCACCTCCATGACCAAGAGACTTCCGCTGTACTGTTCCCCAGTTCCAGACCCTGCAGCAGTTCATGTGGATGCTTTTCTGCTGAACTGGTCCCATCTCGACCTTTACGCATTTCCACCGTTCAAGATAATAAACAAAGTCCTGCAGAAGTTCATCTCGCACGAAGGGACACGGCTGACGCTGGTTGCTCCCCTTTGGCCTGCAAGAGAATGGTTCACAGAGGTACTTCAATGGCTAGTCGACATCCCCAGGACTCTACCTCTAAGAGTGGACCTTCTACGTCAACCTCACGTAGACAGGTTGCACCCAAACCTCCACGCTCTTCGGCTGACTGCCTTCAGACTGTCGAAAGATTCGCTAGAGCTAGAGGCTTTTCGAAGGAGGCAGCCAGTGCGATTGCCAGAGCAAGAAGGGTTTCCACTCGTAGAGTCTACCAATCTAAGTGGGAAGTCTTCCGGAGCTGGTGTAGAGCCAATGCAGTATCCTCTACCAATACCTCTGTGACCCAAATAGCTGACTTCCTATTACATCTTAGGTATGAGAGATCCCTTTCAGCCCCTACGATTAAAGGGTACAGGAGTATGTTGGCTTCAGTTCTCCGCCACAGAGGTTTGGACCTTTCTTCCAACAAGGACCTTCAAGACATCCTTAAGTCTTTTGAGACTTCTAAAGAGCGTCGTCTATCCACTCCAGGCTGGAACCTAGACGTAGTCTTAAGGTTCCTTATGTCACCTAGGTTCGAACCTCTCCAGTCAGCTTCCTTCAAGGACCTTACCCTCAAGACTCTTTTTCTCGTCTGCCTTGCAACAGCTAAGAGAGTCAGTGAGGTTCATGCCTTCAGCAAGAACATTGGTTTCACGACCGAATCTGCAACATGTTCTTTTCAGCTCGGATTCTTAGCAAAGAACGAACTTCCTTCACGTCCTTGGCCTAGATCGTTTGAAATACCTAGCCTCTCCAACATGGTAGGTAACGAACTAGAGAGAGTTCTTTGCCCTGTCAGAGCTCTCAAGTATTATCTTAATAGGTCTAAACCTATTCGAGGACAGTCAGAAGCCTTATGGTGTGCCATCAAGAAACCTTCGAGGCCCATGTCCAAGAACGGGGTTTCGTATTATGTAAGGCTTCTGATTAGAGAAGCCCATTCTCACTTAAAGGAGGAAGACCTTGCGTTGCTGAAGGTAAGGACCCACGAAGTAAGAGCCGTAGCTACTTCGATGGCCTTTAATAAAAACCGTTCTCTGCAGAGCATAATGGATGCAACCTATTGGAGGAGCAAGTCAGTGTTTGCATCATTTTATCTTAAAGATGTCCAGTCTCTTTACGAGAACTGCTACACCCTGGGACCATTCGTAGCAGCGAGTGCAGTAGTAGGTGAGGGCTCAGCCACTACATTCCCTTAATCCCATAACCTTTTTTAACCTTTCTCTTGAATGCTTTTATTGTTGTTTTTATGGTTGTTACGGTAGGCTAAGAAGCCTTCCGCATCCTTTTGATTTGGCGGGTGGTCAATTCATTCTTGAGAAGCGCCTGGGTTAGAGGTTGTGTAGAGGTCCTTTAGTAGGGGTTGCAGCCCTATATACTTTAGCACCTTTGAGTTGATTCAGCCTCCAAGAGGAACGCTGCGCTCAGTAAGGAAGACGAACTTAAAAAAGAGGCAGAGTAACGGTTCAATTCGACTTCCTTACCAGGTACTTATTATTTCATTGTTATTTGAGATAACTGTTATATGAAATATGGGATACTTAGCTATCCTTTAATCTTGTACACTGGTTTTCACCCACCCCCCTGGGTGTGAATCAGCTACATGATTATCGGGTAAGTTTAATATTGAAAAATGTTATTTTTATTAGTAAAATAAATTTTTGAATATACTTACCCGATAATCATGATTTAATTGACCCTCCCTTCCTCCCCATAGAGAACCAGTGGACCGAGGAAAAATTGAGGAGGTGTCAACAAGAAGTACTATAGTACCTGGCCACAGGTGGCGCTGGTAAGTACACCCCCTTCTAGTATTGTGATAGCTGGCGTATCCCTCCATAGAATTCTGTCGGGCAACGGAGTTGACAGCTACATGATTATCGGGTAAGTATATTCAAAAATTTATTTTACTAATAAAAATAACATTTTACAATTAGAGCAAATAGGCTATTATAATTTGAAAATATCAGAATGATCATAGATAAAACATATTTTTCCCTTCCACTCTTGATCACGGATAAAACAAGAATTTATTCCCATCTTTTTTTATTTATCACAAAAATACAATTATACTCCCAGTCACCATAAACAACATGTCTAAAATATAACCCATCAGAATGCAATCAAACCAAATTGGTAGATGGGGTTGTAACTTAATACGGATACTGCCGTTATAGATGATGCGGTAAGATTATTTACTCCTATGATGGGCCGGACAGTACTACATTGTTTCCCTCTCTCTGGTTATGGTTCACTTTGTCTTTGCCTACACATACACCGAATATTGTGGCCTTTTCTTACCTCTTTCTCCTCTGTCCTCATACACCTGACAACACTTGAGTTAACCAAACAATTCTTCTTTTCTCAAGGGGTTAACTACTGTAATGTAATTGTTCAGTGGCTATTTTCCTCTTGGTAAGGATAGAAGAGACTCTTCAGCTATGGTAAGCAGCTCTTCTAGGACACTCCAAAATCATAGCATTGTTCTCTGGTCATGGGTAGTGCCATAGCCGTTGTGCCATGGCCTTCCACTTCCTTAGATTAGAATTCTGGTTGGGGGTACACTCGGGCATGCTGTTCTATCTTATTTCTCTTCCTCCTGTTTTTTTAAGTGTTTATAGTTTCTATATGAAGGATCTAATTTAATGTTGTTATTGTTCTTGAAATATTTCATTTTGATTGTTTATTCTTCTCTTGTTTCCTTTCCTCACTGGGCAATTTTTCCTTGTTGGAGCCTTTGAGCTTATAACATGCATTTCCAACTAGGTTTATTGCCTTGCTTGTAATAATAATAATAATAATAATAATGATAATAATAATAATAATAATAATAATAATAATAATAATAATAACAATAATAATAACAATTGTAATAATAATAATAGCAATAAACTGCTCGAAACATAAAAGGACACAGAAAGTCAGGTTTAGTTTGGTGGTGCAACATTTATATGTGTATTTACACAGAAAATATATACATGAATAATTGATATGGAAGTGAGATATGACTGATATAAAAAAATTTCTCAGAAAATAAAATCTAAGTGTTGAGAGAAAATGTAGTATATTTAGTATAATTTCAAGAAGCAAACACTTAAGATTGGCAGTGAAACTTACAAGTACTGTATCATCATAAATTTTACTAAAATTCTGTTTCTAGCTTCTAATTTGGGCAGTTTTTGTGTTTTTTTTTTCTTGTAGAATGTATCTACACCAAACTTATACTTTTCTGTAATGCTACACCATTCTTATTTAGGTAGATTTCATGTGATATACTGGGATGTGTAGGTTTTCATAAGATATTCAAAGTTTTGCCGGGATTTTGAGTTACCTAAAATAGGCATTCACATTTACCACTTAATATTTTCATCTGCAGAAAAATTTGCCATTACTGAGGCTACAGAACACAATGCTTACTAACATCATGAGAAAACATATAGGGATATTATCACCTAATTGATTTAAAGAACAAATGAATTAATAAAAGTAGTGTTATTTATTGATTAAGTCACAAAGAAAATGATACAGTAATGTGAAAAAAAAAAAAAAAAAAAACAGCAAGGGGAGAAAACATCAGAAATCAGACGACTGTTGCCCAGTACTGATCTGTAGAGAAATGTTTGCTGTTTTGGGGACATTCAAAGTCCACAAAATGTGGACAATATAGGCATAGCTGGTGATTGAGCTGCAGGAAAGAAACTACATCTGGTTATGAAACTAAAGTACTATTACTTTTGATTTTATTAACCCTTTTACCCCCAGGCTATTTGGAAATTCCCAATCCTTAACCCCCAGGGGGTTATTTTTTTCCCACCACATTTTGCAGTATATTTTTTTTAAATTGCTCTAACAGCCTTAATTTTTGTCATAGAGAGGTCATGTTGGTCTCATTCTCTTGGGAAATGCCTGAATTTTCTCAAAAAATTATCAAAAATATGAAAAAAAAAAAAAATTTATAGCATTTTTTTGCAAGGACGTACCGGTACATCCATGGGGGTAAAGGGATGGCTTTTGTGAAACGTACCAGTACGTCCTTTGGGGGTAAAAGGGTTATCACCTAATTGATTTAAAGAACAAGTGAATTAATAAAAGTAATGTTATTTATTGATTAAGTCACAAAGAAAATGATACAGTAATATAAAAGGACAAAAAGAAAAAAAACAGCAAGGGGAGAAAACATCGGAAATCAGACGACTGTTGCCCAGTACTGATCTGTAGAGAAATGTTTACTGTTTTGGGGACATTTAAAGTCCACAAAATGTGGACAATATAGGCATAGCTGGTGATTGAGCTGCAGAAAACAAACCACATCTGGTTATGAAACTAAAGTACTATTACTTTTGCTTTTATTAAAACCATGTTGACATATCAAGAGCTTCACAGTTTTGTACTCTTTCCAGCTATCTGCTCGTGGAATAACACTACCACCATCAAGTTTCACATATGAGCCTGATCAGCTGATTCTTTATGCTCTTGGAGGTGAATTTACACATACTTCGTGATGTATTGATGTGAATAAAGTACAGTGGGATTAATGTAAATATAGTTCAATATAGCATTAGTATTAATTATATTTTAAAACTATTCTTCTGTCTATATTTTCATTTATTGTGTTATGCTTTTTAAAATAGAAATTTAATTACTTTGGGTTTGTAATTTGTATCATTGAGTTGAATAAGTTTTTCCATTTTCAATAATAATAATGATAATAATAATAGTAATAATAATTAGAATTATTTAAGGTTTAAAATGTTATATTAAAGCATTTACATTGAATTATGTTCATCTTTTGTAGAACACTATTGGAGTTTTAAGCTTCCTTTTGTGAAGAGACAATTATTATGATGTAAAGAATTAACTTCCTCTATGAGTAAAAAAAAAAATAAAAATAAAAGATGTGCATTTTATATACCATGAAATCACTTTTATACACTCTACAATCACTATCTATTTACAGTTGGTGTATCAAGAAAGGATGAAGATGCTCTTAAGTTCCTGTACGAGAATGATGAAAATTTCTCCGCTCTCCCAACTTTTGCTGTCATTCCTTCACAGGCAGTTATGTTTGGGGGGAAACTTTGGCAACAAATGAATGGCTATACTCCAAACTTAGCTAAGGTATGTGTAAATAAATTTGGACTGCATCTTGAATTGTATTCACTGAGTACCAGCGTAATTTCCTTGAAAATATTGTGGCGGCTCAAATTTTGTAAGAAGTTTGGAATCTAATGAATGTTACGACTGGCATTGCTATACCTTTAATAAAAAAAAATAATGTTCACTTCTGAGTGCAATACTTCATGGAATGAATACTAATGTTTGCTGCTACCATTAGGAGGCCAAGTCTTGAATCTCGTCAACAGCCGGTAGATAAATGAGTGATTGATGTTATCATTGTAAGGCCTAATTCTGAACCAATAGGTCTTTTAACAGAATTTTAGTGACTATGTGTGGTACCTCATTGATAACTCTCCTAATTATCATTATCATTGTTAGATAAAGTGCCGAATCACTATGTAACTGAGTGAGGTACCTCTCAATGATAAGCTTCTATCACGGGATACCAAGTCCTGAATCACTAAGTCTGTAGTAGTAGTTAAGTTACTACCTCAGTTGTTTTGAGTGAATGAGATAGCTCCCAATGATGAGCCTCACAATTGCTACTATCATTAAGAGACCAGTTTCTAAATCACCAAGTCTTCAGCATTAGTTAAGAATGTGAATGAGGTACCTCCTACTAAGAATAACCCCACGTAAGAATTGCTAGTACCATTGGAAGACCAACTTCTGAATCATTAAGTCAAAAGCAGTAGATAAGTAATTAAATGAAGTAGCTCCCAATGATATCTCCCTAACATGATTTACTGCTATCATTGGGAGACCAAGTCCTAAATCCCCATGTCTTCAGTAGCATTCAACTAAGCAAGTGAGGAAGCTCTGCAAGTTGACTATCCCGCATAATTGCTGCAGCCTTTAAGGGACCAACTCCTAAATCAGTGTAGCATTAGTTAAATGACTAAGCAAGGTATCTTCCAATGATAACTCCTCGAGATTACTTCTATCCTTGGGAGACCAATTCCTGAATAAAATGTTAGTAGTAGGAAAATAAGTGAGTGATATAATTGTCATTGATAACTACCCCATATGATTGTTGATATTATTGGGAGACCAAGTCCTCAATCACCAAATCTATAGCAGTAGTCAATTAACTGAGTGAGGTAGCACTTGAATATAACTCCTCCTTGTGATTGCTGCTATCATTAGCAGACCAAGTCCTTAATGATAATTGCCTCTCCTGAATGCTAGGACCTAAATCTCCAAGTCTTTAACACTAGCGAAGTAATTGAACAAGGCCGCTCAATGATAACTTTTCGCGATTGCTGTTATCATTACAAGACCGGGTCCAGAATCTCAAAGTCTTTAACAGTAGATTAATAACTGAGTGAGATAGCCCTCAATCGTAACTTTTTTCATGATTGATGTTACCTTTAGGAGACCAAGCCCTGAATCACTAAGTCTTTAACAGCAGCAAATAAGCAATGTAAACACCATTTTAGTAACCAGCTAATCAGTGGTATGATTATTTTCACTTTTATTGTTTGAAATGGTGTTTGTCAGATTACAGTTTCTCACAAAATAATGTTTGTGGCTATTTAATCCTATTGATAGTGACCTCCCAGGCATTACATTGTGATAGTCATTACATGGTACCTTATAAAGACATGCACTCGCATTCACTTTTGGGTTGTTTCTAACTATGTAATTTACCTGACAGGTTTTTCCAATCATTTATTCGGAATGTAAAGATGTTTACCTCTATACCATATCCTTTACAAGTTGAGAAACTGTGGAACAGGATCAAATATTCTAAGGATGAATTGCATAAAAGTTATTGCATTAAAGAGTATTCAATATCCAATCTCAATCATTTACTGCTGAAACGTTTATTCGTTTATCTTTGAATAAGGTTAGTAGAACTGAGGCAAAACAAATGTTGTTTTGATTCTCAGAGCTTGCAAAAATTTGATCTTAACCATTTGATTAATTTCCAAGTTGTAATTTTGATGTTTTAAAGTGTTTCAATTGGTATACAAATTATTGTTTTTGTTGAAGTAAACCATTCATATATTTTCAATCTTATAAAGTATGAAGGATGTTTTGGAATGGGGCTACTTTCCTGTTGAATAATTATTCTTTTCATAGAAAGAAGAGGGTTGGAAATTTATTTTTCCTAGATAGAGGAATTATTCAGCAACTTGAAATTTTTATTCCTAAACATATTTTTTTTAGATAAGAAATTGGTTCATTTTGTTAGATTTTTTATAGCTATGCTTTTAAGCTTTCATGTCTTGTGTAGCTTCACATAATATTAATGGTATATCTCCTTTTCCCATGGTTTTACAAAGGGATGAAAGCATACTACAGGTACTACTAAAAAACATATACTCACTACTATTATTGGGTATGCTATACTACACTCATTATATTTGCAATACTTTTAATTAGTATACTGGTTTTATCAGGTAAAACATTAATCTTAACTTAAATCTATTTTCTTATAATGCAAGAGCACACTGAAGATAGCTTGTTCATCCTTTCCATAGTGTGATGATGTATATTATAAACTGTTTTGATAGATCCTTTCTCATAATGACCACAGATCACGTTTACTATTCTGTTAATTTTCTTATAAATGTGGAAGGAAACTGAAAACTAAAGATCTCTGAAACTTACATGAACTTTGTGGAAGCATTTATTATTTTTAAAATAATTTATGTGGACTTGATTTTTCAAGAGAACTAAAGAAATTAAACCCAGGCTTTAAGCTGATAATTATTAAAGGAAGTGAAGCCTTTTATCACAAAATCTTTTGAAAATTTACACAAAGTATCAGCATCAATAATTTTTTATATATCCTTTCCTGATGCGTAGTGTCTCAGAACTGTTCATGAAAATATGCTTTTTTTCAAATTTGTGGTTTTGTCTCTTTATAACAGTTTGATGTTGAGCTTCTGACATAATTTATGGTGGTCTTTCAAAACAATTAAACAACCACATTAAAACTAATCTCATTCGCAGCTTCTTCATGGTGAAATGTATATAGAAATTGTGGAACCTTTGCCAACATCTGGCACCCTACATACAGGACTTGAAGTTGCTGATGTATTAGACAAGGGCTCAGGATCTGTTCTCATCCTGGACTGTAAGTTGATATTTATTGCATTGTTAAACAAAGAATGGAGGGTATGTTTGATAGCTTGGCTTTAGATATGTAGAACTACAGATTTCTTGAACTTGTTTTATTGCTTACCCATCACTCATCTTTGGCTAACACTCAGGTTTGATCTTCATCAGAGACATGATTCTCCATTAACAATTTGTCTACTGGCTGGTTGACAGTAAGGTGCTTGTACACATTAGGACCTTTGCTTCCATCTAGGTTACATCCTTACTAAATATTTAGTCTCCTTACTATCAGCAAGACGTGATACGTATAGTTTTAAGTTCTATTTCCTGTGTTTTATGAGTTTCTTCGTTATCTGTTTATGTGCTTCAAGGTCAACACCCACTCATTTTATCCTTACTAGCACATAGAAATTTTAACCGTTTTCTTTATAATTTCTATGATAATTTGTGTTTATTCAGGAAGTTTTCCTATGACCTCCCTCATAAAGAGGGCCAGTCCCCTCTCCTTCCCCAAAACATATGATGAGGTAAAAATTGCATTTTGGCTTTCTTTGAAAATATGCAGTTTCAGAATATGCAAAGCTTTATTGGTTGGTGTGGGCCTACAGTAGAGTGTTTATAAGGCACTACCATTAGCAGATCTAAAGGGTTCATTTAGCATGCTTATACTATCCACGGTTCAATTTTTTCTCGAAGAGGGGGATGTCTGTCAAAGGTTTGGAATTCTCAACCAGGCCCATTGGCAGACACGTCATGATGGGCATCTAATCTCCTCATCAGGGATTTCCCTACTAGAGGTGAGTATGTAAGTTGACGGTTTTCTTCTCTTGATGTAATGTGAGTAACTTGGCCTTTGTAGTTTATGAATCAACCTTTTTAAGCTCTCGTGCTAGTCATTGGAGATCACACAGTTCCTAACCAGAAAAAAAGGGGGATTTACCCAAGGAAAATTCGATTTCTAGGGGTATTGTGTAACTTCAAAACCCTAACCGCCTCCCTAGATCCATGAAGGGAGGAAACGTATCATTGATGCCTACTATTTTTAGGAGATTAGATGGCATCTGGCGGTAGACATAAACCAAGGTGGCATTTCCCTCTTCCTTGTAGAGAGTTGTGTTTCTCAGTGGATGTTACCATCTGTGAGAAGACAAATAATTTAGCATTAGGGGTGTTGTGATAAGTTTCTATAATCGACACAGTCTATCCAGGCGGAATAGGCCATGCCCACCTTATGACGCCATGGCATACTTTCAAGAGTTCCAATATATTTTAGCTTGTAACTTCTTTCTTCACTTTTGATTATAATTCCTACAATTATCCATCACAAAAACATAACACTGGTATTCACAACTAAAGCTAAAACTATCAGAAATACACATTTGTTTTTGGAATTGAGTCTGATGGAACAAACGTCAATGATAAGGAACACATACAAGGAGTTACTAGGGTTTTGTATGTCTCAAAGACTTTTTAGTCCATCATGGGAGAATCCATTTGCTTGTGGGTAGAGCGATTTGATTTTAATGATTAGATAGTTTTTATGATCTTGTTGAATTTATTCTTAAACTCGTTTATCGTGTTACAGTTTACTACATTCGCTGAAAATCCCTTCCATGTATTTGCTATTTTGTATGTAAAAAATTACCACATTGAGTGGTGATGAATCTTTTCATCTTGGGCATTTTATTAAAATCCAAATACTTTCCCTGTGTGTGTAGTTGAGAGAGAGAGAGAGAGAGAGAGAGAGAGAGAGAGAGAGAGATTGGGCAAAATATCTTCATTTTTTATTAGATTATGATAAACATCAGTTTTTGTATGTTAATACCCTAAAAGTAATATGAAATACGTAATAACCATGATTTATTAATATCGGTTTTTTTTTAAATACAAAAGATAAGAATTTGTCTTCTTGACTTTCACTGCTTTTACATCTGTTTTTCTTTGTTTTGGTAAGAATTTCATCGTGCCAAAGAGAAAAAGACAATCAAAACATCTCGCTAACATACAGAAGAAGAAAATTCTCTTTAATATTTATATGATATTGTTGATATTAGTGGAGTTAGTGAAGAAGAGAGAGAGGGGATACCCTGCCACGAAACAGCAGGGGGAACAGGAGCTTAAAGAAGCAAGATATTAGGCAAAGGGATCTTCATTTATGATGAAATTATGATAAATGATATAGTTTTGTTATTTTAATACTCAAAAAGGTATATTAAATGCATAATAATCATGATATATTAATGCTGTCTTTGTAAAAAATACAATGAAAAACTTTGAACAGACATATCTCAAAACTATACTTATTGACCCTAAAATTCTATCTTCTCCCTTAGTTTTAAAGCTATAGCATTAGAATTTGGTATTTTAACTTAAGAAGACATTACTGTATAAAATATTGAAATTATGCCCTCTATTTTCTTTTGTATTTTCTTTTCTTCCTTTTCCCATGATTTAGAGTTTATTTTTTACATGTTGAAAAAATTCACATTTAGCAAAAAAATTACTTGTATAATAAAAGAACTATTTGGTTAGATGTCTATATTACGCCTATACTGTATATGTTAATAATCACAGGTCTTAATATTACGTATCAAGGTAGGAGATAGAATGTGAAAAAACACTTATTTTCGGGATAAATCTCACTGGCATCATAAAACCGAAGGTCAGAGACAAAAATCATTTGCGGTTTCGAGATGTCCCAAGTGACGTTATTAAGTGGTATGAATGGCAAAGTCCTGTTCTTAAAAACGGCATTGATCGACCGACCCCCTTAACTTGCAGACAAAACCAGACTATTGGCCCCTCACCCACATCACCATTCACCTTCACAGTGCCAGGTGTTTCCAACCCTCGACTTCCTAAAGGGATATTATAAAGTTCCCATGAACCCAAAAGACATCCCCAAGCTGAGTATCACTACAACCTTTGGTATATATACTTTCACTAACTCCTGCTTTGGCCTTTGTAATGCAAGGGATATATTTCAATGGCTCATGATTGGCCACGGGGGCATAAAAACAAATAGAATAGCGCCAACGTATCCCTGTGTGTCATAAGAGGCAACTATAAGGGACGGGACGAGGGGACTTGGAACCCCCTCTCCTGTATTATAATCCTGTGAGACATCAAAGAGGTGGAGCTGGGGGGAGAGTGACTGCTCCCCGCACTCTAGTTTTGGGGTGTTTGAATGTGCGTGGATGTAGTACGATAGAGAGTAAAAGACGTGAGATTGGAAGTATGTTTAGGAATAGAAGGATGGATATATTGGCTTTGTGTGAGACAAAGATAAAAGGGAAAGGTGAAGTGATGTTTGGTGAAATGTCTGGTAGAGTGTCTGGGATTGAAAGATGAAGAGCAAGTGAAGGTGTGCCTTTATTGCTGAGTGAAGTAGTGGAATGGAAGGAGATATCATCTAGGTTAATGTGGGTAAGGGTTAGGTTGGGTAGGGAATGTTGGGCTTTTGTCAGTGCGTATGGGCCAGGTTATGAGAAAAGTGAAGAAGAGCGGAATGAGTTCTGGAATGAATTAACTAGGTGTGTAGAAGGACTGGGTAGAAGGAATTATGTAGTTGTCATGGGTGACTTAAATGCTAGAGTGGGCGCTGGAGAGGTAGAAGGTGTCACTGGGAAGTATGGCGTACCAGGTGAAAATGAGAGTGGTGAGAGACTGGTAGATATGTGTGTTGAGCAAGAGATGGTGATAAGTTCTAGCTTTTTCAAAAAGAAAGATAAAAACAAGTATACATGGGTAAGAGTGGCAAATGGAAGAGTGGTAGAAAGAGCGTTATTGAATTATGTGTTGATAACTAAAAGAATGTTTGGAAGATTGAAAGACGTGCACGTGTTTAAGGGTATGGCTAACGGTATGTCTGATCATTTTTTGGTGGAAGGAAAATTAGTTGTAGCAAAAGAGTGGGGGAATAGAGTTGGTGGATGTAAAAGGGAGATAGTGAGGGTTGAAGAGCTAATAAAACCCGGGGGGTAAAAAGTAAATATCAAGAAAGTTTGAAAATGGCATATGACGAAGTGAAAGTAAGAGAAACTGGTAATTTAGAGAAGGAGTGGAAGTTAGCAAAAGAAAAGTTTGCTGGGATTGCAAGTGATGTGTGTGGCAAGAAGTTTGTTGGAGGCAGCATGAGGAAGGGCAGTGAATGGTGGAATGAAGGAGTGAAGGTAAAAGTGGAAGAGAAAAAGAGGGCTTTTGAAGAATGGCTGCAGAGTAATATTGTAGAGAAGTATGAAAGATACAGAGAGAAAAATGTGGAAGTAAAGCGCAAGGTAAGTGAGGCAAAGAGGGCGGCTGACCTGAGGTGGGGTCAGGGATTGGGTCATTCATATGAAGAGAATAAGAAGTAGTTTTGGAAAGAAGTGAAGAGAGTAAAGAAGGCTGGTTCAAGAATTGAAGAGATGGTGAAAGATGGAAATGGGAGGTTGTTAAAAGGATAGGAGGAAAGGAAAAGTTGGGCGGAATATTTTGAAAGTTTACTGAATGTTGAGGATAATAAGGAGGTAGATATAATTGCTGTTGCAGGTGTTGAGGTGCCTGTGATGGGAGATGAGAATGAGATTACAAGAGAGGAAGTGAGGAGAGCACTAGGTGAAACGAGAGTAGGAAAAGCATCTGGTATGGATGGTGTGAGAGCTGAGATGTTGAAGGAAGGGTGTGTGACTGTACTTGAATGGTTGGTGAGATTGTTTAATATGTGTTTTGTGTTGTCAATGGTACCAGTAGATTGGGTTTGTGCATGTATTGTACCACTATATAAGGGTAAGGGAGATGTGCATGAGTGTTGTAATTCAAGGGGTATTAGTTTGTTGAGTGTAATTGGAAAAGTGTATGGTAGAGTACTGGTTAATAGGATTAAGGATAAAACAGAGAATGCAATCTTAGAAGTACAGGGTGGTTTTAGAAGAGGTAGGGGTTGTTGTATGAATCAGATTTTTACAGTTAGGCAGATATGCGAGAAATATTTAGCAAAAGGTAAGAAGGTGTATGTTGCGTTTATGGATCTGGAGAAAGCGTATGAGAGAGTTGATAGGGAAGCAATGTGGAATGTGATGAGGTTATATGGAATTGGTGGAAGGTTGTTGCAAGCAGTGAAAAGTTACTACAAAGGTAGTAAAGCATGTGTTAGGATAGGAAATGAAGTGAGCGATTGGTTTCCGGTGAGAGTTGGGCTGAGACTGGGATGTGTGATGTCACCGTGGTTGTTTCCCCCTACAAAACAGCCCCTTCATGTATGGGATTATGCAAACTTCCATTACAGAAGTCTTCATGCATTCACTCCAGGACTTTTGTTATTAGGATCTTTTCTTTGACAAAAGGAAACAGCAATCCTCCAACCAGATTATGGTAGCATTTCTTGGAGGTCATCAACCAAAAAGGAAAGATACTTCCTTCAGCGGGCTTCGGTCACGGTCCTGTCCTAAATAGTAGATGCAGATATTTGTAGGACTTACGTCAGGATATCTACTCTCCTCTTGTAGGGCCGGGAATTAGGAGAATTTTGTTCCCTTGCAGGCATGGTTTATCTTTGTGACTCTATCATTAGAAAAGAGGGCCACTGGTCCACAAATGCTGTGTAGTAACTTTTGGCAGGGTAACAGTAACTTTAGTCAATTTCTTTTAATGAGGCACATTTGCACCGACTCACAGTGGTGCCCTTTTAGCTTAGAAAAGTTTCCTGATCGCTGATTGGTTAGAATTATCTTGTCCAACCAATCAGCGATCAGGAAACTTTTCCGAGCTAAAAGGGCATCGCTGCAAGTCGGTGCAAATCTGCCTCACTAGAAAGAATTGACTATAGAGAAACGTTTACTTCTGACTTAAAGAGTGGGTGGACTCAATTTACAGGATGCCATAAGTCTCGTGGAAGATATTGGACTGAAGAACGCCAATCAGATCATATCGAAGTCAGTCAATGATGAGATAATAGGTTGATCACATTCTTCTTGAATAGACTCAAAGGATAACTCCTTTGTATTCAATCTTTGATCTTTTCTTCTCAAGTCAGGATGAACAAAGTTTCAGGACAGCAGCAAGCACTGGTGTATGAGTTCCAGCTGATTCCCGGACATTTTTTCAAAAATAGATTTTCGAAATCAGATACATCAAGTATTTTACTTAAAATACCATAACAGGAAAGTTATCTGCAA